>NC_061133.1:11497485-11803977 GCF_905220365.1 Vanessa cardui | reverse complement strand
GAAGTTAAGTAGATTGCCAATGGACCTCCTGATGGTCAGTCATCAACACCGCCTTGCACTTGCAATGCCAATGCGCCACCAAACATGAACTAAGATGATATGTCCCATATGCCTGAACATATTACTGAACATAACTCTGATTTATGCAAATTTTTTATGGTATAGGTTGGTGGATGAGCATATGGGCCAACTGGTAAGTGGTCACCATCACCCATAGACAACGGCACTTTAATATATATTCACTATTCCTTGCATCACGAAAGCGCCACTAAGCTCGGGAACTAAGATATTATAACCCATGTGCCTGTAACTATACTGACTCACCCACGCTTCATATTGGACCACAACAATACTGATTACTGCAATTGTCGGTAGAATATTTGACGTACATAAATTCCTACCACCAAGTAAAATACACTGAAAGCCAACAATTAAAAATCAAATCCCAAATAACATACATCATTTTTATTTATTTTGGACTGATAATAATTTTTACGCTTTAAACAAATTAAAGTAATAAAAATTATTACATTTCGAAGTATGATTACATTACAAAGCAAATTAAAATATAAAATTCAATTTTAATCTTTGCGTTTATAGTCAGACAGGACATTGTCTTACATATAGATAGCTTTTAATCCAAGAGTATCTTCCCTCCTGCTAGTCTCATTAACTCAAAAGTTATTGTAATTACTATATAGTATAAAACAAAATCGCTTGCCTCAGTTTGTCCCTATGTATGCTTTAGATCTTTAAATCTGTGCAACGGATAAAATCTTAGAGGTATCTAATATCTTAAATAAACATATTTCTCTTTAGCTTACATTGCAAAAACTTGTATAACCCTACAAGTTGGATCCAAATAATGTACGACAGTATTGTAGACCTTTAAAAGGTCTACAAAAAAGTCCTAGATGGTCATTTTTTTGTATCTCAGGGGTAATCCACAATAAACATTTTTATTCTTTACTTTTTACGAGATATAATGGCTTATTTGCGAATCGATTTTAACAATACAGCATTAATCCTTAATATTTTAAGTACTTTAAGTACACTGTGCATTCAATAACGAAATAACAGAGAACTGATGTAAAAAGTTCTGAATGTTGTACATAAATTAATTCAAATAAAACATACTACATATTTAGTATTAGCTAAGTTCTTCTACGTACAGGAGTCCATGCACTATCATATTACACAGTGTGTCTATTGAAAATTTAAATTAAACATAAGAAGTAGGTATAATAAATAAAACCAATGAGATAAACCATAAAATTAGAATTGAGTAGAAATATCGTGGCGAATTTCGTAAGATCTGTATCTCGAATAGGTATTTTCATATATGTATATATAAGAAGCGTATCTATATAATCTGGTCTAAAAGAAATGCCTCATATTACTGTCATCCAAATTCATAAACAAGAACACTCCTGCACGACTTCTACGTTTTCTGTATTTATAAAAAGCTGTATTCTTTTTTAAACGAGCATCACGCAAAAATGTTTGACGAATAATTTGCACCATTATTTCCAGCATGTTTCAGAGAAGTTATTTTGCTGAACCTTAGCATATAATACAATGCGACTCTTAAAACATATATGAGGATCTGCTAGTATATACATACATTTATTTAAGTATTTTTTTATCTTATTGAGTAAATAATATAATATATAAATCTTCATTCCAAAGGTTGGTGGTGTAATGACGATGTGTTAATATTTCTTATTCACTGTCTATGGGCTGTGATGACTTACTTACACTCACCATATATTTTTTCATAATAAACAAATCTCTTTAAATAAGGATTATAAAAAATTAAATTCCAAGAAATATACAAATTAAAATAGTTACTGTATAAATTTTGATCGCGTGTAATAGTGGCAAGAATGCCAGCAGCCTTTCCCCGTTGAATCGTTATTTATATGTGTACCTATATATATATTATATATATATATATATATATATATATATATATATATATATATATATATATATATATATATATATATATATATATATATATATACTCTGGGCAAAAAACAAATATTATATCTACATATGTTATATAGCTTATTATTTATATTAAACTGTTACACTGCTGCGTAAACATTCGTGTTCTTCTCTATAGTATCATACAAATAACAAAAGTGAAATAAAGACAAAACAAGGGCAATACATTTAATTAGCAACGGAGAGCAACCGCATCTCACTTTGTATTCAGCGGAGAACACGTAACGATAATGAAATCTTCGCAAGAGATGTTCAGACTCGAAAATTACATCCTGCAATACGTTCTGTTAACCTGGAAATTGAGCCGGGATAGCCGAGTGGTTAGAACGCGTGTATCTTAACCGATGATCGTGGATTCAAACCCACGGAACACTGAATATTCATGTGCTTAATTTGTATTTATAATTCATCTCGTGCGCGGCGGAGACGGAAAACAACGTGAGGTAATTCAGCCACATGAGTATTCCACCAACCCTCATTGGAACAACGTGGCGGAATATGCTGCAAACCTTCTCCTCAAAGGGAGAGTAGACCTTAGCCCAACAGTGGGAAATTTACAGGTTGTTGATGTGCACCTGGAAATTGAAGTTGTGCAATTGGAATTGAACATAATAAACGCAATAAATTTCAAACTTTTAATTTTACTAACAATCTTTTCGATATGATTAAATACGCGTTACTGTCTTTTTTTTTGTGAAAAAATTACCCTACGTCTGTTCCAAGACATAATCAACTTTTGTTTATTGTTTTTGTATAAAAGGTTTTGTGAAAACAAAAGAAAAATACACGAAATTTCAATAGGAGGGTCAACGGCCTTGACCATGCCGCTTAGAAGAATATCTTCAAAGAAAAACTCAATAATTTTATTTGGTCCCATTACTTCCCTTCCTAAATCCCTTGCTTATTCTACTCCACGTCTTATCAGTTAGCTACTTGATGAAAGGGGCGTTTATTCTTAAAGAAATCTTACTTAGTAAGAGTTTATTTTTAGTTATTAAGAAACAAATAATACAGATATTTATGTACCAATTTTATATGTGTAATGTCGACCATTGAGGAGATCTTTCATCTGGAGACAATCATGTGTCATCTACCACAAAAATACACTGCTTTCGTGACTGATTCGATGACTAACAACTACATTATTCTGATGCAGTAATAGATTTGTTCGAAACAAACTAACATTACAAATTAACCTTACTATTAACGATTTGAGTTTTTCGGCGTTTCATCATAAAAGCAATAGCTGTTTTCACCACAAAGGCGCTGGAAATGGATTTAACAAAGGAAGCCAAAATTACTTTAGAATATAAAACTTCAGGCCATTATTTTCTATTGCGGTTAATCAGCAGAACATCAAACGATCCTTGCCACAAATATTCCCCTGTGATGTGTTGCTAGCTATCAAAAATATAATCGAAATATATTACTCCAAAATATTGTTGTTTTTCGTTAAATTTTGTTGATAAACCGATTTGGGCGAAAGGAAGATTAGTCTTTGGCGTATGTGAGGCTTCCAGACATTATATGGCAGATTATTATAATTTTCTATTACGGTAATCTAGAGTATGCTGTATGACAGATTATAAAAAATATTTAAAATAATATATATATATATATATATATATATATATATATATATATATATATATATATATATATATATATATATATATATATATATATATATATATATATATATATATTGTGTTTATATATAGATTGACATAACGAGTTTTGAAGGGCGATTGAGCCAGTATAAATGCATAGAGTAATAGTTACTCTTTTGTTTGGCAATGTATTCGTATCTACAACAGGATACCAGAAAATAAAAATAGTTCCAAAAAAAACCTCCTTGACTTTTTCGCCAGTTCTTCTTAGGTTAGGGAAAGCGGTCATATAGGGTACTTGGTGGTAGGGCTTTGTGCAAGCCCGTCTTGGTAGGTACCACCCACTCATCAGATATTCTACCGCCAAATAACAGTACTCAGTATTGTAGTGTTTCGGTTTGAAGGATGAGTGAGCCAGTGTAACCACAGGCACAAGGGACATAGCATCTTAATTCCCAAGGTTGGTGGCGCATTGACGATGTCAGAAATAGTTAATATTTCTTACAGCGTCATTGTCTATCGGTGATGGTGACCTCTTACCATCAGGTGGCCCATATGCTCGTCCGCCAAACTATTCCATAAAAAAAGGCGTCAGCCGAACTGATGGTAGTGTTTATTTGACTATCAATAAGTAGGTATAATGCTTCTATATTGAATGAAGACATTTAAGTTTGTGTTTGAATTACGGTCATAATATGTCCTTACATTGTTACTTAACAATAAACGGAATGTTTAATATTTCTCACAGCCCTTATGTCGCTAAGAACTGTAAAAAAATAAGGGAGTGACGTGCTTATAAAGTGTATGCTTGAGATGAAACTAAAAATAAAGTAAAGAAAAATATTATAATTATCAAAATTATTTCATTAAAAATTAATTAATTTTACGTAGAAAGCCGCGCCTTGGCGAATGAATAAGTCTATGAGTACTTACTATGGACTGTATAGTTGTATGTTGAAGAATAATTTTCCAAGAAGTTTTGTCTGAGTCTTGCTCATATCTAAGAAAAATACTAGAGGTCCTATTGACCTTGACTGCTTTAGGAGGAACATTGACATTCGCTCGGGTACCGTACAAGGTCACCTCGATTTACAGCTTAGATAAAAGGGATTTAGACAATTCACTACATTTAATAAAAACTACCAATACCCGCTACCTCGTGCGAATTTAAATTTAACAAAATAAGTTGTTGTTGTCGACTAAGTAACTACCTACTACATACTTACATCAGATACCTGCTAGTGAAGGTTCCGTCACAGTCGGTCCAGTCTTTCCAGATATTAGCCGGAACAAATAGACAACCAAAAAGTTAAAAAACGTTATTACTAATAAGCGACTATTTTAAAGACAAAGAGACATTCCAATTTTATTATATGTAAAGTGAAAAAAGGAACGACTTTTCTTCTACGTTATAAATAACAAGTATTTACAAAATATATAAATAGCTACCTATTCTTAAATTGAAGAATTTTCCCAAGATAAGAATCCTCTTTTTTTCTAAAGACAAACTGTAATACTTTGTACAGTTGTTTAGTGTTAGTGATAGTTGAATTGGTGAGTGAGCCAGTGTTACAATGGACTTGACGACTTAGTTTCCAAGGGTGGTGGTGCATTGGAGATGTAAGAAAATATTAAACTTTAATACAGTGACAATGAATACGGGCAGATTCATATTTGCCTATTACCTATCATTACGCATAAAACACAGTCGCTCATGGCCGTAGGCAGGCGGGGGTTTTGGGGGTTCAAACCCACCCCGAAATTTTTTTGCTACCCGCTATCGTATTATCAAAAAAATATTTTGCGCTAATTAAACAAACAAAACGTAAGTATTTATGGGTTTCTTCAGAAAATTAAGCAGTTTGGTCTAGATACGACAATAAATCTAAACAAAATGAATCATTTTATGCAAAGATTAGGCAATAATAACCATACTCTTATTCACATTATATTAAGATACTAATTTTTATGTCATAATGTCATGTTAGTAATTTTAGATACTAAAGAAGATAAACTTTTTACAGAATACCATTACAGTTTTAAATGTGCAAGACAGATTGTAAAATTTCTGATACATTCTATATACATGGTTATTGGTAACTCTACGTATATCCGTTAGGAGATGATAGGGGTGACTATTTGTAATAATTTTAACCCCCATATGTATCATCCGAAAGTGAACCAATTCTGAGTTATCACGTTTTTTTGCTTTTTTCAAAATTTATCAAAAATGCAACTTCAAAAATTTTGTTTAAAAAAAAGTATCAATTAACATCTATTTTTTTCTTTTGTTTTATAAAAACGAGTAAACACTGGATATTTGTCAATATTTAAACAATAATTATCGGTCCAAATTTAAAAATGCGAGACGAAAAACTAAATTATTTCAATATTTTTTTGATTTTTTTTTTCCTCAAAAACGCCTTAAAAACTAAAAAACATATATAAAACTTGGCCTGCAGATTACTTAAAAACATAACCGTTTTCTTAGCTTCCCACAAATGTATAAAAAGAAGGAAATTATTTAATATCAATCGAAATAAAATGATCAGAAAGGACGCTGGTGGAAATTCTTAGTCGAACATGAACGAAGTCGTACTCACTCTTTGTTCTCTTTTTTTTGTTTTAAAACAAAATAAAAATAGATTTTAATTGATACTTTTTTTAAAATAAATTATAAGTTGCATTTTTGACAAATTTTGAAAAAAGTTAAAAAACGCGGTAACTCAAAATTGGTTCACTTTTGGATGATGCATATGGGGGTTAAAATTATTGCAAATAGTCACCCTATCACCTCCTAACGGATATACGTCGAATTACCAAAAACCCTGTACATTTTATTAAGAATATTCATACTATATTATTAAAAAACGGATTCGGCACTCTTTACCGAATAGTCGCTGACTCCAGCCGAACTCCTGGAAGACTACTTTGGTGCATCCTATCCCTAAAAAGAGGAACCGCCCAGACCCGTCCAATTATAGGCCAATAGCCATCACCCCCTTGTTTCGTTTCCGTTGGGAGCGTTCAGCCAGTGATCTTCTGGATTACCTTAGTCATAGACTCCCCCGCTAAAATTAGTCCACTTCAACCCCAAAAAGAAACAAGTTTGCGCGTTAGCCGCTATAAAATTACCATTTCTCGTATCTCCACGATTTCAGAAGATTTCAATTGCCGCTACAGCTACTATTGGAATACTTGACGTGGATATTTCGAGCCTCGTTCAGTTCCGCGGTCAATTGGAACGCAAAGCCAAATTGGCATCAAAAAAGCTCGGTGTGCTCAGCAAGCCAAGACAGTATTTCACACAAGCCCATCGCCTAAAACTATACAAGGCGCAAATTGAACCCCACATGGAATATTGCTCACACCTCAAGGCGGGTGCTCCCCAATACCAGCTCCTTCCATTTGTCCGTATCCAACGCAGAGCGGCTCGAATTATCGACGATCAAGCCCTTTTCGACCTGCTTGATCCTTTGGCTTAGCGAAGAGATTTTACATCGCTCTGCATCTTATACCGAATATTTCACGGAAAATGTTCCGAAGCATTGTTTGGATTAATCCGGGCTGCTAAATTTCACCTTCGAACATCTTGTCAAAATTCAAAGTTTCACCCTATTTTTAAGACATTTTCTACCTTGCACAACCACTCTGTTGAACCAGCTTTCGCCGACGCTTTTTCCGAACCGATACGACTTCGGAACCTTACAAAAAAGAGCGTACTCCTTCCTCAAAGGCCGACAACGCTCCTGCAAGCCCCACAGATGTCCATGGGCGGTGGTAATCACTTTCCATCAGGTGAGCCTCATGCTCGTTTGCCCATTAACATGCCCAAAGAAGTCGTCGGGTGTCTTTTAAATAAATGTGTATAAATTATGTATAATTTTAATATATTTATGTTTATTATAGAATAAACCTTTTGCTTTTTTTTCTGGAGCACGAACCCCCCCCGAAATGAAATCCTGGCTACGGCCCTGCAGTCGCTTACCACTGTCTGTTACTGTGTATACTTAGATCTTTAAAATTACACAACGGATTTCGACGCAGTTTTTTTTTTTTATTTTTGTATATAATACATGGATGATATAGTAAAGACACTCATTGTAATTTGATGTCGTACATCTTTTGTAGTATATTTATTAATGTATCAGTATCTACCCGTGCGAAGCTGGGACAGGTCGCTTGTTTTATAAAAAAGTTGTATAAAAAAGAAAACACATATACTTTTATGTTGCAGGTACCAAGTTTCGACGTCTGAATATTTACGCTGGTCTATCTGAGTGGCTCATATAACGCTACACTGCCTTCATCACTTGAAAGTCTTTACATTAAAGTCAATTTTCAATTAATTAGATTTTTATGTGATATAAAATTTCGGGTATTATAAGGCAGGTTTTTTGCGAATTATAAAACAAACTTTAAAAGGATTTCAATTCTATAATATTATGTTTTGTTTCACATTTCCCTAACATTTTGACATATAGATATATCAGGATCACAGACTAACTACTTATCAGGTACCTACGCATTACTTGGTCCGTAAAAGTAAATTAACAGCCTGTTAATTTCCCAATGCTGTGGTAAGACCTATTCTCCCTTTGAGGATTCGGTTTGAACATATTCTAACACGTAGCTCCAATATGGGTTAGTTAATAGAAATTTGGAAAATATACGTTCAAATAGGACAAAGTTTCTTCATGATCTTTTCTTTCACCGTTGAACAAGAAATAAAGCACATGCAAATACAATGGTGCTTACCTGGGTTTGAAACCGCAACCATCAGTTAAGATGCACGCGTTCTAACCTCTGGGTCAACTTGGCTCCGAAAGCCATATATATTTTTTTAGTTTTAATTTTTTCCTACAATCTGCACACGACTTAATACGTGAATTAATGTAATGATGTGGGTTTGAAACGTAAATAAAACAGTATTTAGTCAAAGTTAGACAATTTTATTTATTCGGGTTTATTTATCTGAACTTTAAACAAAGCCTACAAACACAATTAAAACATTTTAATTGTGTTTACTTACAGCCTGAACAGTGATTTATATAAGTTTTTACAAAGCATTTTGTGAACTTCTAAACATCAATGAAAGTAAATTGGCACAGAC
The DNA here is from genome assembly GCF_905220365.1 of Vanessa cardui. Taxonomy (NCBI): domain Eukaryota; kingdom Metazoa; phylum Arthropoda; class Insecta; order Lepidoptera; family Nymphalidae; genus Vanessa; species Vanessa cardui. The sequence goes on along the minus strand of NC_061133.1, from coordinate 11,795,244 downwards.
CATCTGTAACCCTACAGATTATAAATATTATTTTAATAATAATATATATTTATCGAAATATTTTTCGTACATACATTTAATGAAACCATGGTGTCCTTCACAAGGGCGAACCGTATCTTAGGAACCAGTACCATCTCATTTGGTGGTCATATTTTTATTTACGTTACACGCGTATATACATATATGTATATATTTTTTTGTTTTTTTGTTACTTGTGAATATCTTTTTTACCTAGGATGTGATGAGATTTATGATCTTATAGCACCTCAAACACATCGTACCTTAAGACATCTTACATATAAAATTATAGTTTTAAAACTGAATTGACAAAAAATAATATTTCGTAATAAATTTTGTTTTATCCACTGCAGAGGTGGGATAATACATAGCGCATTGCATTACTTTATCATTTCATAAACTTAGAGGAAATCTAAATAAATGTATCTATACTCGTTTTAAAAATATATTAAAACAAATGAAAAATGAATATCTGTCCGTGATATGCCTATCCACTGCAGATTGTTTAGTATACATATGACATCTGACTATAACCCGATCCAGGCCGCATTCCAAAGTTTCTTTCATCACCGTGCACGAGATAGCTTTGAACACAAACATATAAAACCTACTTGCGCAGTTTTTGCTAGAACTACTGCCATCCTTTGTAAGAATTCCGTAAGCTATTAAGGCTTAGCCAACACAAATTTGACGATTTTAATTGAATGAAGTTGAGTCCGATTGCTGATATATATGTATGCTCACCAGTTCTGTTATCTGTACTTGGCTGATACGCTACCGCGTGTCTAGATTTTACGTAGGTTAATAATGATTACCCAACACCAATTATTCGCTTTAAACATCCTGAAGTTGACTCCAATTGCATATATGCAATTCCAATTGCATGTGACATATACATATATGTATTGCAGTTTTGCGGTAAAATACTGAGGAGTGGATTGCACAAATCCCTACAACCTATTAAGCAAATATAGTCTTTAATTATAGAGTCGAGATGGCCCAGTGGTTAGAACGCGTGCAATCGATGATTGCGGGTTCAAACCCAGGCAAGCACCGCTGATTCATGTGCTTAATTTGTCTTTATAATTCATCTCGTGCTCAACGGTGAAGGAAAACATCGTGAGGAAACCTGCATGTGACAAATTTCATAGAAATTCTGTCACATGTGTATTCCACCAACGCGCATTGGAACAGCGTGGTGGAATATGTTCTAAACTTTCACCTCAAAGGGAGAAGAGGCCTTAAGCCCAGCAGTGGGAATTTACAAGCTGTTTTTGTTGTTGTTGTTGTTGTATCGTGAAGTGCTCCTTATATATAATAACATATAATATATGAAACTTATAACAAAGTAAATAGAAGAGATGTTTAAAGTTTATAGTAAATATTATTTGAAATAGACTTATCGATAGTAAGTAACAATGATTCAACGATCATATTACTTATATTAAAAAAATGTTTGAGAGTTTGTTTGGTTGAATAACAACTAGAGTTCGATAGTGATCGAAAATATCATTAAATTAATTTAGCAATATCATGCATTGATGATGACAAGTATTCTTATCAGAAGTGGTTAACAATATAAATTAAATTCATCATGATTATCTTGCTTTCTAGGGCTGCTGATTTCTCTGAATGTATACAAAAACATATATGCTCTCTTCTTCTACTTTTTTTTTAAATTTGCTTTTATTGATAACCCTTGTGCTCGTCAAGCGCTACCAAAAAAAACCTTTGTCGACAAACATATAGCTGAGATAGAAAATGTTTATATAATAGTTAGTAGAATTGGAATCTAACTACACATATACTAGCAAGGTGATAATTGGCGAGTACTTTTTTTATGGAATAGGTTGGCGGACGAGCATATAGACCACCTGATGGTAGGTGGTCACCATCACCCATAGACAATGACGATGTCAGAAATATTAAATATTCCTTACATCGTCAATGCGCCACCATACTTGGGAACTAAGACACAATGTCCCTTGTGTCTGTAGTTACACTGGCTCACTCACCGTTCAAACCGGAACACAACAATACTGCGTACTGTTGTTTAGCGGTGGAATATCTGATGAGTGGGTGGTACCTACCCAGGCGGGCTTGCACAAAGCTCTACCACCAAGTAAAATACACTACCATAATTAAGTTGGATTTTAGCTATTAAGTATTTTAATGTGATACTCTATGCAAATATACATATACTAGCCACCCGTCCCGGCTTCGCACGGGTGCAATGCTGCTACTTAATATACTACACAATTTTTTCTTTACTGTCCATGTATTATAGACAAAAACCTTCGGCTCGAGTCACTCTATCTATTTAAAAAAAACTGCACCAAAATAGGTTGCGTAATTTTCAAGATCTAAGCATACATCCCTATGTATGCTCATATAGCGGTAAGCGACTTTGTTTTATATTGTGTAATGATGATATAGTCTAAAGATATTAAATAGAAGCAAAGTCGCATACATTGTAGAATAATGCAATTAAATTATATCAGCAAATGCTAAGCACCCGCACGTTTGACGTTCAAACATACTTGAGATTCTGATTTATTTTACGATTAGACACACCAACATACTATGTTATTGATTATATATATATATATATATCCATCCATTTGTAATATGAGTATATTATGTAGTATTATTAAATGTTACATATACTAATGATATAAATGAGACAGCCAGTTTAAAAATCAAGGAACGGTGTAGTATGATAATAATGTTTGTATGTATGTTAAAACAAATTGAAATTAACTTATTTAGAAACCATTTATACATTAAAGGTTAGTACTATATAGTACAGAAATGTAAACTAGCTTATTAGTGAAATCAGAAGTAACGACGACACCACAAACACCCAGACCCAAGACAACATAGAAAACTAATGTACCCTTTGTACAGTCAGGGTAAGAAAAGGTTCGTCAGCTTAAGATCTATTTTCGTGTGCTCAATATGAGCGGTAGTCTGCTTTAGAGCTAGCGCGCACCGGTGATTTTTGTCACGTCACGTTTCCAAAGTGGAGTGCGCTCATTAATAGAGACAGTGACAAAACATTTTCGAAATCGAAGTGTCATTTGCCACTATGGATTTCGAAGAGACGGTGGTTCTCTGTAAACTCGTGAGACTCGGCAGAAAAAGAAAGTCACCCAATTGTCACGTCGTAAATTTTTTATATATAAATAGTTTAATTATATATAAATAGTTGTCAGTTTAGTGCTTTAGTTACAAAAGGTACTAAGAGTTTACGACTTGGTAAAGGAATGCATTCGAAAACTGACGCAGGTTTTCTTGGACTGTACATCGACTCGGCTGAAAATCGAACCAGGCACCTCTGAGTTGTAAGCCCATGAAAACCGATGTATACAGTACTCGACCACGGAGGTTGACTTTGAATGTTAATAAGTTGTTATTGAGAGAAATACAACATAGCATACAATAGTATCGCAATCAATGGAAGACAAGTTTTAGTACACCAGAATGTGCATTCATTACTTGAATGATTTTATCTATTGCTTCAGCTTTTAATATATATAGGACAATGGACTAACGATTGTTGTTCTATTCTTAAATTAATTTCCAAAGTCATCACAAATATGATTCGGAAGTTATTTTTGATTTATACATTCCTCTATATAAATGGTTCTAGTTCTATGAAATTGGAAAATAATAAGTACAATAATTATAAGTATTATTACGTCAAAGGAGATGCAAGTGCATTGGATCATGTAAAAAACTATATGCTAGACAAGGATGTAAGTTTTTTTATATATGCTTTGTATTTTTGTACTACGCCAAACAATAGATCGTTTTTTTTTTCGAATTAACTAATTTGACTTTCGTCTAAATTGTGATTGGTCAATGTCAAAGCGACGTTAAACTGACCAATGAGCATTCAGTATTTAAAAAGGGTTTCAGAATTTGACAAATAATATGGGCCCTGTTTGTTATATTATTCATAGCAGTATGAAATATTACGAGCATTCAATAACATTCATAACATACATAGATATAAGTAGTACTTTTTGCTGGTCTGTTGCAAGCCAGCTCGGCTTCAACATTTTTTTGTTGTGTTTTGGATTACAATGTGAGTGACCATTATTGGGGACTCAACGTTATGAGAGAAATAGCTTATTAAATTTATCAGTCATTTACACGCGTTCAAATAGTTAATGTTTAAAACCCTATACTAAGATAAAAAAATAATGAATTATTTATTCATTTGATTTAATTATACAAATACGTATAGGTATTTAAATAAACGCAATATACTCAATAGTCGTTACCATAAATATTACAAATTGAAACACATTAACGCAGTTACGTCATAATAATGCCATCTTACACGTGTATCTGTGATTCGAATTTCAAAAATTACATATCTTTTGACGAAGGTACAAATATTAGTGGATTATAAAAATAATTAAATACTATGTGATCCAACCTCTTTACTGAATGTACTTTCTCGATGGATAGATAAACTAATTGTTTGATATAATTTGAGTACTGAACATATAATTTGATGCTAGATTAGAATATTTGATAAGTAACTAACATTTCATGACAAACTTTTATTAATTTATTAATTATATTACTGGTAATAAATAAAAATTTTAACAAAAAGAAAAACCGACTTCAAACAAAACACTATTTTAAAACAAATAAAAATGCACTAAAAAGTAATAATAATAATTGTCTATTTAACATATTTTTTAGAGTCCTCCTAGGTAAAATGAAATGAAAAATATTACACTACTTAAAAGTCAATTTACGATTATATAATGCAGTTATAGTTATTGTTATATTTGGAGCCGGCGTCAGCCACGGGCACAAGCCTCAACAATCAAAAGAAAGAAGCGATACGAGCCCCTTGATTAACCCAGTATATTATCGTATAAAAGGTAATTTGTAAGAAATATATTATAGGGGTATACTATAGGGTTTTCTTGGCTGACACCGACTCCAAATATAGCAATAATTATAACTACATTATATAATCGTAAATTGACTTTTAAGTAGTGTAATATTTTTCATTTCATTTTACCTAGGAGGACTCTAAAAAATATGTTAAATAGACAATTATTATTATTACTTTTTAGTGCATTTTTATTTGTTTTAAAATAGTGTTTTGTTTGAAGTCGGTTTTTCTTTTTGTTAAAATTTTTATTTATTTTTTGATTTTAAGTGAAGCTTATGTAGACTAACTATTTTTTCTTAATATGGATAGATTAAGCGTGCCTTTAATATGAATCAGAAATAACTTCGGGGACAATTTCAAAAGAAACTTTTGAATAAAGCAAAAATACACTTTCGAAATGTGGTTTTAATACGTCATGCGGCATAAACTACAAGGTACCACCCTCGAAAGAGTTGTAATCGACCTCAATAAAAATCTTTGCAAAAGAGTTATTCGTATGCTATGTCGTACATCATATGACATCACATCATATACACAAAATTTGATTAAAGACAGTAAGAAATTCTGCCCCAAATCGCACCCTAACTGTAAGTCGTTTAGGAGTTCCGTCAATACATAGTATAAAACAAAGACGCTTTCTCTGTCCCTATATCTTTAAAACTACGGAACGGATTTTGATGCGGTTTTTTTTAATAGATAGTGTGATTCAAGGGGAAGGTTTGTGTATATAATAAATGAACAATATAGTAAAGAAACACTGACAATTTTAGAAGTTTGCAATGTGATGTCGTAAATAAACAAATTCTTTAGTATATTTAGTATCAGTATTGCACCCGTGAGAAGTCGGGGCGGGTCGCTAGTTGATTATAATATTCGATTATGACAATTACATGAACATAACCACGTTCCGGAAGGTGATTCAAATATCCAAGTAACCCATAAATAAAAGATTCGACCGAGTATTGCTAACGTGCTCCTCAGAATTGTTCCGTTCCCTCCCGTTCCCTTAATTTGTGATGGATCCTATGCACAGAACCCTACCAAACTTTCACCAAACTACCCTTAAAGTATATCCTTTATAATAAAAAAAGAATCATCAAAATTGTGCGAACCAATTGTGAATTATTCACCTATTTATCGCGCACATACATAATGCAAATTTAAGACTTATGTCGTTTTCATACGGATACCATCATCGGAAAAAAATAAAAAAAAAAAGTGAGACCCCACGGGAAGCACTACCTTTCAAACAAAAAAAATTATCAAAATCGGTCCACCCAGTAAAAAGTTATAAGGTAACAAACATAAAAAAAAAAAAAAAAAAAAATACAGACGAATTGATAACCTCCTCCTTTTTGAAGTCGGTTGAAAATAAATATTAACGTCGTTACAATATAAAGTGCGATCTGAGTGATTATAGTAATCAAAGATAATCTTACTTGTTACTCTAGTGTCTTGTAATATGTCAGTCTGCCTTTCGATTTAAAATAAATATTCCAAGAGGACATACGAGTACGATTGTTCGTCCAAGATTCTAGTTAAATCAGTATTAGCAACGGCTTATATTATATATTAACGTTACATCCTACTATTTTTACAGGAATCTTTTCTATATATAGGCGATATAAAATCAGCTCAAGTAATAGTACCACCGGAATTGAACTCAGCTTTTCTAGAAATAGCTAAAAATGACAAAGTAAATGCGACGCTTCTTTATGATGATATTGCAGAGTAAGTTAATATTTTATTTATAGAATTAGAGCCGAGACAGCCCAGTGGTAAGAACGCGTGTATCTTAATCGATGATTGCAGGTTCAAACCCAGGCAAGCACACATCTCAGTAAGTCTCAAAAAGCAAGAAAATCAATTGTTTTTCGAGATACGAGATAAGAGAATTTATTCTTAAAAAAAAACTATCTATACATAAAAAAAATATATGACCTTACAACTTAAAGGTTTTTAAGTTGATAAGGTATCAGAATTACATTAAGTGTTATTTTAAATAAATACAATATCGAATAAAATGAAATTATGTAAACTTGTATTTTTAGAGTAATTCGTGCCGAGAAACCGTCAATTTTAAGAAGCAAGAAAAGAGGGTTTTCTTGGGACGCTTATTACGATGTTAACGACGTAAGTTGAATCATATTTTTGAACCGAAAATTCAATTTGGACTTAAGTCGTATACTAGCCAACCAATTAATATTCTCCCACAAACATCAAAACATTCAAATTTATTACAATATATAAAAATAAATGACAGCTACAAAATAATTAAATATCCTAATTTAAAATTTTCCTTGAATTGAATCTTTACGATGATATCCAATAGTCAAATGATAATAATTAATTGAGAAATAAATAAATTCAAGAAGATCACTCTCAAGACATTGGTTATAAAATAAACATTTTCAGATTTACAAATATCTGTCCAATATAAGTAAAACTTACCCTCAATGGACAGAGGAAATTGTAGGTGGCAAGACTTACGAAGGTCGTGAGATACGAGGTCTTCGTATCAACACACCGGCCGCGGAAGGCGTAGAAAAACCAGTGTTTTTCATCGAATCAGGTAAAAATTATTATTCTGCAATGATAAGAGTAGCCCATTCCCTACAGCTGACACAAAATTCCTACAGCTAGAACAAACAGCACTTATATTGTTTACGAAGTTTAAGGGCTCTTTTTCAAACAAAGCTCCGATACGGGTTGGTGAATAACTCTGTTATTATTGGAAATATTAGTCGCCAATTTTAATTAGATACTCTTGTCCCAATTTTGTGCGTATACTTAGATTACACTAGAATAAAAAGACTACAGCCCTCAAAATATTACAGAATTAAAGTCCGATTAAAACAAATACAGTCATCGATAACGCTTAAATTTAAATTGAATTGCTGCTAAAATAATAAACACAATAAAAATGATTCATTAAATAAACGAACAAATCGTCTGTGAAGATTTTATTACTTAAGAAAAAATCTTCAACAATCACACATGCGAAATTCGAATTGGGCACGAGCGATCGAATGACCACACGTGTCTCTTCCTTGACATACAAATACAGAATCCAAAAAGAGCAACGTAAATCTAATATTGACAGTTGCTTCTTAGGTATACACGCGCGAGAATGGATCGCCCCCGCCACGACAACGTACTTCATCAATCAATTGCTCACGAGCTCAAACCCTAATGTAACAAGATTGAGGGATCAGTTCGACTGGCGGATCTTCCCGACTGTTAATCCTGATGGATACCATTACAGCTACGTTGTTGTTAGTACTATTCAATATTACTATTCTACATCAAATACTTGTTTACGCTTTAGAAGCCTTATAACGAATAATAAAGATACAAGAATATATTTTTTGCAACAATATTTCCGAAATATGATAACTGGATCTTCATATCTGTCTTGGTGACGGCTGAAGATATATCTTTTCAATTGTTGCGTATTTTGACAATACTTTTAATTATTAACGCGATTTATCAAACTCGTTATTAAATAATTTATTTCAGAAACACCAAAACAATTATACAACAAAAAACTGTCCCAAAAAGACAAAATATTAGAGCTCTTTTTTCTCATATTTCTCCTGATATGTTCCGAAACTGAGATTATTCGAAGGATAAATGTTTTTTACCGAACTCGTATTCAATCAAGCATGGATAATTGTGTAATAAATGTGATTTATTGAAATGTTTTAGTGAACATATGTTTTCAGGACCGATATTGGAGAAAGACTCGCTCAATATCGTCCAACGGCTGTATAGGCGCTGACCCAAATAGGAATTGGGATTATAACTGGGGACGTGAGTAATTAATAACGTGAATCTCCCAATTGACTTTCGCTGAAACGTTCTAATATGTAATCTAACAAATTACTTGTCTTATGTAGGCGACAGCCAAATCTTCTACACCACAGATGATAATCCTTGATATAACAGTATTAACAAAAAGATCAACCTTAATATAAATAATTTTATAGCTATTGAAACGAAGTATTTCTACGCAGTTTACAGTAATATGAGCTAGAAGAAATCGTAATGTAAAGAAAAAGCGTTCTGCTCTGATCATATAATCTTCCCTCTCTTTCTCTCTATCTCTATCTCTTTCTTGTATAGGCTTATTTTATTATTTTAATAATACATTGTTTAATTATTCTTTTTTTAATTGTTTTCTTTTATAGAATATTCATCATCAGATAATCCTTGCGATTATCAAGTGTACGCTGGATCACGTCCGTTTTCGGAAATCGAAACTAAAACATTATCGTCATATATATCAGGAATAGATAACCTACTGTTCTATGTAGCCTTTCATTCTTATGCGTCTCTATTGTTGCTGCCTTACTCTGATTCTACTGAGCACGTCCACAATTACGAAGATCTAGTAAGTTATTTAGAATAACTATGATATCGATTAATTTTATTACCTTGAAAAATAATTATTTAGACTTCTTCACATTCATTATATTTATATTATTACAAATACAACAGACGTATGGGCCATCTGATGCTAAGTGGACGTTTCCTATTTGCAAAGGTTCTGTTAGAAATTTTAAATAATCCATAGAGTGCATGCTTATTAATGAAACTGTAGTTGATTGTGGCTTATGAGCCTCTTCGTCGCTTTAATAATAAGTCATTCAAATAGTATCCAATTAATTACTTTACTTATTTTAGGTGCAAATTGGTAAGGCTTCTTTAGAATACGGATACAAAGTTAATGAAGAAAAGTACAGTGGCCCTGGGACAGCTGCGGAGACCTTATGTAAGTGTATATGCGCTCGGATAAAGTATTCATGATTATCAGGTCATGCATAGATGAATTTATATACACATAGAATATTCTCACTCATTCTCTCTTGCACATGTTTCTCTTCTATTTTATTTCATATATCTTATCTTATAACCATGGGTACCTATATATACCGTGTCCTTATTATTCTGTGGACGAGATTTTCCACGTCAGGACACGTGAATCTTAATCAAATTTTACAGGAACAAAATCATCCAAAAACACATTTTTTTGGGATCATCTCGTGCTCATCGATGAAAAATAGTTCAGAGGATTTCGACTGCATAGATCGAATACAGGTCTCCATTGACATTGAATATATTGAGATGCAAAAAATGGTCTCCTCAAGAGACCATATATCAAGAGAATAAGACCCTTTGATCAAAAATACATTTAGGAGTTTTTATTATTATTGAATTATTTTTTAATTTACTTACCTTATTTGGTACTTTACCTTCGTGTTTTTTGGCTGCCTCGTTGATCTCATGCCTTGATGTAAAGCCACTGATTCTAATGTTCTGAGTTCGTGCTCCTGGTACTAATAAAAATGCATTGATTTTTTTCCGAAAAAGTAACAGCCCGAAGTTGGAAGTGTGTATTTTATAGTTAGTTCAATAGTTAAGAGCAGAGATGGCCCAGTGGTTAGAACGCGTGCATCTTAACCGATGATTGCGTGTTCAAACCCAGGCAAGCACCGCTGATTCATGTGCTTAATTTGTCTTTATAATTCATCTCGTGCTCAGCGGTGAAGGAAAACATCGTGAGGAAACCTGCATGTGACAAATTTCATACAAATTCTGCCACATGTGTATTCCACCAACCCGCATTGGAACAGCGTGGTGGAATATGTTCCAAACCTTCTCCTTAAAGGGAGAGGAGGCCTTTAGCCCAGCAGTGGGAATTTACAGGCTGTTACTTTACTTTTACTTTTTTATTTTATAGTTCGCGTCTGAACAATTTCCGGGCGTGTTAGATTTGTCGTCCTATCGGATTATGAGAGCGCACTTACGTTGCCGTGTAGACTTTAGCACAATAAAAGGTCCTGCTTCGTAAGTTGGGCTCCAGATATTGGCCACCGTCACCGGTAAATCGGCTAGACGACACCAACTTTCTAACAGGTAAAACTGAACCCTTTGTAATAAACTGTTTTTTTTTTAGATAAAGCCTCAGGTGGTAGCATGGATTGGGTGCGCTACGCTCTTAACACGCCGCTTGTTTTCACATATGAACTCCGTGGCTCCTCTTTCCACTGGCCTGCAGAAAGAATACCCGAGCAAGGAGAGGAGGTCACGCAAATGATGCTCGGTCTAGCAATAGAAGCAGAAAACTTAGGATACTTTTATAGTGATTCCTCATTAAGTTTAAAATAACCATTGTTTTCAAATCAAGTTATATATTTTCAAAATATGTCTATAGTAATCATGATTTATTATTGTAAAATGACTGGCAAGTCTACTTCATGAAATGCTTGAATATAATTAAGTAAATTGTACTACAAAAACGACATTTAATTGCACACCTAAGACTATATTTCTCAGTAAACTAAACACCTTCATCCTACGTTTTCTTATATTATATAAGGTTAAAATAAAACTCTATCAAAATGTTTAGCATTTTATAAAATATATCAGCAATAAAAAAATACATAACGCGAAACATATTTTTATTAAATATTTTCTTTTAACTTGTAAAATTTTGAGTCACTATTCAATAAATTCTCGAAATTTCATAAATTCTACTCTTTTATTAATACTTCTGAATCGTTTGTAACTTCGAAATTCCTCAGTTGCATAGGTATGGCATCCTCTATTATTTCTATGTCAGCCTGGAATTAAACGAGGATTATTTATTTAACATCTAGTATTGAGATTCTAGGCCCTAAGGCATGTAGTTGTAACCTATATGGCTTGAAATCCTAAATTAGAATGTTTGGGATACTCAGCACTCTTGGTATCCGGGCAAGCACTTATATTAATTAACATTACGCTTCATCTCTCGGCAGGCGTGTTGTATTCGTTCCTTCTGACTTTAATAGGAAGGAAGTTGAGAATGCAATTTTATTTGCGCATACTTTTTTTTAGAGTCGAGACGGCCCAGTGGTTAGAACGCGTGCATCCTAACCGATGATTGCGGGTTCAAACCCAGGCAAACACCGCTGTTTCATGTGCTTAATTTGTCTTTATAATTCATCTCGTGCTCAGCGGTGAAGGAAAACATCGTGAGGAAACCTGCATGTGACAAATTTCATAGAAATTTTGCCACATGTGTATTCCACCAACCCGCATTGGAACAGCGTGGTGGAATATGTTCCACACCTTCTCCTCAAAGGGAGAGAAGGCCTTTAGTCCAGTAGTGGGAATTTACAGGCTGTTGTTGTTGTTTGTTGTTGTTATACTTTTTTATTTAGTTTAACAACATCCACGAGCTCACATTTGTCCAAGCCTAATATGCCTATAATGTATTCCATTTCTTACAGTGCCAATTAAATGGGTGGTAGTGAACAAAGAAAATATGTGCTGCAGTTTTTGGAAAATAATATTTTCTTTTTATATGACTTTACCCTTGACATTATTATATCCCAATGAAATACCTTATATTTTACCATCTTAGATGCTGGTATATCAAAATAGAATCTGTCTCCAAGGTATAGCTATATCCTCAACTAATTTCGTTAAAAATCGACTCAGCATTTAGTCTGGACAATACAGCAAGCATACGTGATTACGATGACGTGTTTTAAACTTGAATATGATATTACAATTTATGACAAACTCTTTAGTTAGAAAAATAGAAGAAATTAATAATGATACATTATATAATTAAAATGATATGAAATTTAATTAGGTTAGATGATCAGTGATGATAAAAACCTTCAATAACCTGAGTGTCTTCATGGGATGAAGTGGCTCCATCGTCAGGATTGGGTCGACGCTGAAACCGAAATCATATCAATATTTTATTCATATTCACCGTATAGTAAACAATATTTTTTTCTGTACGGATAAAATGTCTTAAAAAATACACAAATGACGTTCGAAGGCTTTTCCTTTCGTCACTTCAATAACAGTACCCTTCATTCTCAGATTCAACCCATTTTTATTGGCAGAATCAGTATCATTTACTGTTTACTAGGTATACATTACATAGTATAAAACCACGTCGCTAACCACTGTCTATCCCTATGTAAGATCATGATTTTGGTGCGGTTTTTTTTAATAGGTAGAGAGATTGAGAGGAGAAAGGTTTTTGTGTATATAATACATTGACAACATAGTAAAGAAACACTGATAACTTTAAAAGTTTCTAGTGTGATGTTGTAAAAAAATCTGTAATATTTAGCATCAGTATTGTACCCGTGCGAAGCCGGGGCGAGTCACTAGTAAAAAAATAAGGCAATGTAATGGTGTATCAAATATTGCTTAATGATAACCGGTGTTAACTCTGCAAGGGCGTCGACATTATCGTTCGGTGTAATTGATACAGGCCATTAAGGGAATAAAATTACACTAAGAGGACACTTACGATACTCTTCTGTCTTATCTCCTCTTTCAGCGCGTTGAGTTTGGTCTTTTGCTTCCTCTTGAAAAAGCCAACCTAAAAACAACGTCCATTTAATTTCCCTTTTCACTTAACTGAGCGCTGACTCGCGACACGACTGTCTTGATAAAACTAACTATATATCTTTAGAAAACACACTCGCAATAACACCTCGCCTGATTGCCTCCACTGGTGACAGGAGGGCTGGTTCGTTTTTTGCTCAGAGGATCGGAATTGCGATTCAACGGGGAAATGCTGCCAGCATTCTTGCCACCATTCCAGACGGTCAAGATTTATACAGTAACTAGTTTTAGTTCATATTTGTATATGTTTAAGCATTTAGTGTTGTTAATTCTTATGTTAATAAATTTTTCTTCAGAAAACATATTCAAATAACAAAACTAGTAAATGCAATAGCGGTATTACATTTTTTTATGTCATACGTTAGTGGACGAGCATGTGGGCCACCCAATGGTACGTGATCTCCGTTCATAGACAAAGGCTGTAAGAAATATTAACCATTTACATCGCCAATGCCCCACCAACCTCGGCCACCAAGATGTTATGTCCAATGTGTCTATAGTTACACTGGCTCACTCACCCTTCAGACCGGAACACAACAATACTGTGATGATTTTAATTATGTTATTCTGATTTAGAAATGGTAACACTGTTGCGTCGTGGTTGGCTGGTTAAGATAGCCGACTTTGATCGACTGACCAATTGGATGACTGGACAGATTGTGAGATGACAGGAGAAATAAAAAAAGAAAAACAGAAGAGAGCGGTCGGTGGTCAGAATCCGGGTTGATAACGGGGTTATCTTAAAAATTAAGGCTGATTGATGGTATAACTTGGAATTATGCCAATTGAACGTATTTTGTTAAATAAATGTATTTATATCTAATCGAGTGAGTTTGGATTTATAAAAATACTAAGTACTATTCTTTAGTAGAATATCTGATTTGTGGGTGGTACATACCCAGAAGGACTTATGTAATTGGGACCTGGACGTGGAATAGGTCTAATGGTAAGTAGATACACCACCAATGCACCACCAACCTTTGGAACTATCACGCTATGTCCCTTATACATGCAATTACACTAGCTTAATCACTCTTCAAACCGACATACAACAATAAAGAATTCCTGATTGTCGCTAGATTGTATGCCAACCCAAAAATATACACAAGCCGTAGCATTATTTCCACCATTCTACGCGTTCTTGGTTTATACAGACTATTTTGATTCTAATGTTTGTAATTTTTTTTGTCCTTATAGTAACTAATAAACTCAGATTTAATTAACAGAATTATGAATTCCATATTATCCCTTCATTTTGCTATTGAGATTTAATAACCTGGTATCTAAAATGGTATACTAGAATAGAATCAGAGGGTCAATTTAATAGATATATCTATATAAATTTAATTGTATTTGATTAACATAACTATAATGGAAGAAGTGAGATGGAGCCCCTTTTGATGGATTTGTACAACCAGCTCCTTTCGGTATAGTCTGTATTCGAACCAGTGCACGTTCTTAAATAAATATTCAAAAGAGCTTGAATAAAGTTTATTTAATAATTTAGATTCATGTTTATGTATATTTGTAATAATTTTGAGTTTTGCTTATCATTTTCTATCACAATGAACAAGGATGTCAATAATGAAAGAAAGACGACGAGGCAGTTCCTAAAGTACATTTTCTACCAAATAAACCAGATGCTTAACAAAACTTCGTTTAAATTCTACAGATAAATAAGAACTTTTCATTATTAGGCAAACAAGCAACAAACTGCTCAATAAGAGCGTATAGTACGACACAACTTAGATGTAGCATCGGCAAATTCAATAAAACCGATTACTGCCGATTTACACAACCAATAGGAATAGCTCCCTATCGCGCCATTCGACGCTATCCGTCGCTATAGATTCTCGCGTCTCGCGTTCAACCCGAGAAAGTAAGTGAATGTAAATCGACGTGTCAAATTGACGAATATATTAGGTCATATGATATTCCAGTTATTACGTTCCTGTAAAGATCATATTCACATAAGAAATAAATATTGATAATTTGGGAAAAGTAAAATAGTAAAGGAACAGCCTGTAAAATCCCACTGCTGGGCTAAAGCCTCCTCTTCTATTGATAGCCCTACTCTTAAGTGGAGAGGGTTTGAAACATATTCTACCACACTGTTCCAATGCGGGCAGAATTTCGATGAAATTAGCCACATGCAGGTTTCCTCACGATGTTTTCCTACACCGCCGAGCACGAGATGAATTATAAACACAGATTAAGCACATATGTATATATATATATATATATATATATATATATATATATATATATATATAGCTTACCAGGGTTTGAACCCGAAATCATCGGTTAAGATGTACGCGTTCCAACCACTGGGTCATCTCAGCATTAATTTGGAACAGAGTAATTAATTCGGATGAGATCGGTTTTATGATTTTTGCCGATGCTACGTCTAAGTTGTGTCGTACTAAAGATATCAAACAGTCGAGACTGTTGTCTGCGTTACTCTCTTAGACTAAAGTTTGGAATGCATCAGCATTAAACCCAAAACGGTCGTCTTAAAATGAGTATAAAAAACATTTTACAAGCTTCATGCTTTTCTAAAACTTTGTAGCGAGCGTTTTTCTCAATTTAAAATATGTAAAGAAATTGATCCTTATGTTGATTAAACAATAAAGTCAGTTAATATCCCTCTGCTGGGCTTAAGGCTCCTCTACCTTTGAGGACAAAAGGTTGAAGCTTACTTCACCTTGAATTGACGGATACACATGTGGCGAAATTATATTGAAAAAAGCATATGCAGGTTTCCTCACCATGTTTTCCTTCACTGCCGAGTAGGTGAATTATAAACACAAATTAAGCACATAAGAACTCAGTAGTGCGTGTCTGGGTTTGAACCCACAATTATCAGTTAAGATGCTAATCTAAACACTGGGCCATCTCAGCTCAATGCAAAAGCTACGTAAATGAAATAAAGTCGTCTTAAATTTTCGCGATTATTACACATTTAAATAAAACTAGTTATAACGGATTTTAATCGCGTATAGACGATACGGGTAGATTATAAGTAGACTACCCGTGACCACGAACGCTGTAAAGTGCTCGAAACGTCGGGATGTCCAAAATAATTAATATACGCGATTAAAATCCGTTATAACTAGTTTTATTTAAATGAAATAAAGTCTTCTATTTATAATTTTAATTATAGCTTAAGAGCTAAGATTATTAACTTTGAATGCTGACTTTTCCTGTGGGTGGTTTGATAAAGACAAACGTTAATAGGAAACCTTAACTCGTATTAAAACAGAATGGCGGAATAAACTCTTAGTTATTTTCGAAAGATGGAAACTGTAACTTTAAGTATAATTTTCATTACAATCGCTTAACAATTATAATCATTTATTCTACATTGTGCTTTAAAATAAAAACAATATGTCATATCTAAATATTAATATATCTGACAAATATTCATGCTATTAATTATTGCTAATTATAACGTAGCGCTTTAGTGCTATCTAATTTATATGAAATTTATGTTCGGTTTATCTTAAAAGTATATAAGTACTATGTATAAAAAGCGCCTTCTCAATTCTTCTAGATATTCTGTACTGAATATATTGCGTGCTATTAATTACGGGACATTAACCTTTTTTTTTATTTTTATCCGTTGGTGCTCGATATTTCGACATTATCTATATATGGAAATATATGTAAATATCCCGTAGTTAATAACTGTTATAATAAAAATAACCATGTTAATTTAAAATCTTACATATCGCGTGCTGTTCCAAAATACTTTTAAAAATTTGCAGCCATTTAAGCAAATCAACATTACGTACTTTATGAGGAAAAAAGTTACTAGCAACTTTATTCGCTATTCAAGATAAAAATCTAAATCCATCCAAAAAACTAGAAATAAAACCATTTGGTGAAACGAGGCAAAATGAAATATATAAGCATTAAGTAATCGTTTCCAGCGATTATTCTAATGCGAAAACACACTTTAACTCCACAAATAACGCCATTATTTATATTTTACGTAATTATTTAACAGAAAAACCTAAATGACCCACAATTACAAATCTTTTTAGGTCATATGTAAAACTTGTACATTCATAACAAAATCCTTGACATTATCCGTTACAGTAAGAGCTATACCTAAAATGGAAAATAAAATTAAAAGCATTTACTATAAACATGAGCTCAATTTCGAAATGTTGTAAAAACATATTCAAAACATGAGAGTACGCAAACTTTCAACCACTCAGATAGGCCTTTTTACAACCTTTTATTCAACTTTACTTGTTAGAATATAATCGAGTTTTGTGTATGTTCATATCAAGTGAACTGAAATCCTATTAATATTATAAATGCGAAAGTTTGCGAGGATGGATGTTTGTTATACTTGAACGAAAAAACTACTGAACCGATTTGAATGAAATTTTACAATAATATAGGTTATACAACAGAATAACACACAGGCTACAATTTATAATGTTTTTGCGTAATTTAGTGATACATATCATAGATACATATCAAGTAGCCGTGTAAAACCGGGGCGGGTCCCTAGTATTCATATATGTATTTGTAACTTTGGTGACCAAGCAATGACTTTACAACCAAGAAAATCTCAAGAGGGATTATGAACACCTGTTTTACTAATATAATAATAGATACTGCTCTTCGCAACGTTTTTCGAACTCATTAAATTTTAGTAGGTACATGGCTTCAGAGAAAGGTTCTTTAATTGGTAGAACGTATCTTGAGCCAAGTTAAACGCATGAACAAGTGTTTGAGGGTAAAGATCCAAGCAAGAAGAACAGTTTTCATGTGCTTCATTTATGTTTTGTCGTGGTACGTGAGGTTAATATTGTGAGGCAATATCGTCAATTGATGTGCAACATATGTACCAAACTGCTTGGGTGGACGATCGCGGAAAAGGCCCCGAAAATGTCTATGGGCATCCCGTAAATCGTTAGTATACTAAGAAAATATTAATTTTGTTGAAGAATCTGCTAACAAAGTGAGGAAATGTTTACTGGATTGAGTGATTTTGGCTATCGATATAATTTATTCGTATACAAGTAAGAATCATTGAGCCAAGGTAGTTGCAGTAATAAGGGACATAAATTCTATTATATACCATTGGATTGCTTCCCATATGATGAGCCTGCATGCCCTGAACATGTTACCTTCGGCATTGGTGTATATGATCCCAAACGATGAATCATTACTCAAGTTTAATGGATATAGGGTTGTGAACTGTGGAACCACCAGGAAAAAGAATAAGATTAGATTACTAAAAAAACTAAAAGTATAATAAAGCAGCTTACTCAGTAATCCACCTATTGGATATCGCTGCTATGTACGAATACCGTTGAATAAAATATTATATTCTAAGGCAAAAAATATCTGTATAAAGTGGTAAGATTACCTTGTATAAGATCAACAGAATCACAGCTAGCACCAGTAATCCGACTATTATAGCTACCGCAATTATCAAGTTCTTATTGTTTCCAAAGCTCGTATCCTCTTGAATGTACAGCGTCGAGATTAATCTAAAAAATAAAATATATATTTACTTGTACTTATTCCTGTAAGAAGTTCTACTTCACCTGCGTAAGAAAAATAGTTTTTAAGTTAGTTTTTGCGTGCATATCAGTAAAAGTAATTTATTCTTTTTTCACCACATACATATCACAAATTTTAACATTCCATTTGTAAATTATTCGTTATATAAACATTGTAAAAAAGTCAGTTATTCTACCGCCAAATAACAGTAACAGTAACTACAGGCACAAGGAACGTAACATCTTAGTTTCCAAGGTTGGTGGCATATTGATGATGTAAGGAATAGTTAATATTTCTTACAGCGTCCTTGTCTATGGGTCATGGTGACCACATGTGCCACCAACCTTGGGAACTATGATGGTATGTCCCTTGTGCCTGTAGTTACACTGGCTCACTCACCCTCCAAACCGAAACACAACAATACTGAGTAATGTTGTTTGGCGGTAGAATAACTGATTAGTGGGTGGCACCTACCCAGACGGGCTTGCAGAAAGCCCTACCACCAAGTAACATAATATATAAATTTAAGGTTTAATTAATCTCTCCTTCATTAATAAGAATAGGTGAATATATATAACGGAGAAGCATGCGAGAGCCCGTTTTTAAAAAAACATGACGTCAGCATAGCTGACGTCACGAATGTCAGAGTTTCGCTCTTTAACCATCTTCGGTGGTATGAAATAAAACTCAGGAAATAATCCTCTCTGATTTATTCCAATATGAGACGGTCCGATCACTCCGACGGCTCGACCAAGTCTGTCGATACCGGCGGGCGCTTGATCTTTTATAACAAAAATAGGTGGGTAGACTTATTCACTCAAGATAACAGTTGTTTACAAACATTAAAATATTTCAGAGTAATTTAACATTTCAAAATTCACTAAAAATTATTCATATAACAATGAAACAGTTTTAAATTATTAAAATAATCATTTCTGGACACATGTTTTTCTTAAATGCGTGGCGCCGCGCCGACATATATTATTTGAGACATGTCATAAAAACATATATAAAATAATGAATTAAATTATACATACGTTTTGTTAAGGGTTTGTTGAGTTGGTTTCAAATATACAATATAAGTCGAAGTGACACTCAATTTTCCATCCTTAAAGTTTTCAACTGAAAGTAAAAGAAATATATATACAACATAAACTTATATTACGACACAAATTAGATGTAGCATGGGATAATGCAATGAAATGAAAATAAAATCGATTACTGCCGATTTACACGACCAATGAAATAGCTCCCTATCGCGCCATTCGACGCTATTCGTCGTCATAGATGCTCGCTTCAGTTCAACCCGAGAAAGCAAGTGCATGTAAATCGCCGTGTGAAAATGATGAACATATTAGGTCATATGATATTACAATTTATTACATTTGTGTAAATATCATATTCACATGAGAAATAAATATTTATAATTGGGAGAGCGTATTCAATTCGTATGTGACTCGTTTTACGAATTTTGCCAATGCTACTTCTAAGTTGTGTCGTACTATACTTTATTTGATTAGCGGATGCTTGTTTAAACATTGACCTTTCATTTTGTCATCACTGTTTTGACATTCGATAGAAAGGGACAGCATTTTTAACATAATCCCCAAAATACAAATTTTTCAATTGCATATTTAACAACCCAAGTATCAAATAGTTTTCAAGTATCAATAGACGGCGCTAAAAAACATATTTCTTTTTCTCGTTTCTGAATCGCGCAGTCAAGATCTTCAGAACGAAAGATAACAGAAGATATAAAGCGTCAAACCTTTTCTTCAATCGATCAATGAGGTTATCGTCCGATAACGTCCCCAATTTTTTATTCATCAATCAACCCTTGTTTACATCAATCAAACCATTGTTAAAATTGTACAGGTTGGATAGATATCACATAAGTAGATAAATATTAAATTTTTTCGACCATAATCGTTGAATTGTGTTGTTTATGTACATGTAACATGAAATAAAAAAAATAATATATCCCGCTGGATTTCTTTCTCCGGTTCCTCTCAGATCAACAGATTTAAATTCCGAGCCGGTGCTAGATTCTTGACTACCAATGAGCAAGTGTAATCATTTATATATTGACTAAAGATCAAAGTGACTTTTACTTTTGAATATGTACATGCTCGTTCAACACCCAATAATATTCAAAATCATTAGTGTAACACAAAAAAATGCCTCGTAATAATAACACTCTTTGCAATTGTTTAGAAACGATTATTAATAAAAGTTCTGATAACACAAGTCAATATTTATCGCCTTTTTTTTTTCTTTTTTTAAACCTTGTTATAACTTTCAAACAAACTTTTCATGTATCCGTTATAGTTACGGCGGGATCCGATATAAAAGCGCTAGGAGCAACAAAATCCCCGATTACGTTAGCACAATGAGCCATATTAGAAAATATATACAACATATAATCATATTACATAGCTTAGCTATTATAAAAGTTTAGTTTCCCTGAGAATCTCCAAAAAAACTCTTTACATTTTTTAGATTATATTCACAGCCTGTAAATTACCCACTGCTGGGCTAAGGCCTCCTCTCCCTTAAAGGAGAAGGTTTGGAACATATTCGCATGTGGAAGAATTTCTGTGAAATTAGACACATGCACGTTACCTCACGACATTTTTTTTCACCACCGAGTACGAGAAGAATTATAAACATAAATTAAGCACATACACACCCTCAGAAGCACATAGAAAATTCAGTGGTGCTTGCCTGGATTTTAACCAACAATCATTGTGTAAAATGCACGCGTTCTAACCACTGGGCCATCTCAATTCTAAAAACTCTTTGCCTAACTTAAATAAATTAGTATAATGATCTTGTTAATAATTTTGCGAGGCCTGAGACTATCGCTTGTATAGTATATAGCTTGTATATGTGAGGATGTTAATTAATTCGCAAAATGATACAATATAGAGCTATGACAATGATTGATGAAGCTGAACATATACGTATAAAGTATAAATTACTGGGTGTTCACAGTTCACTGTATAAGGGTAGTGGGTTGCAAAAAGAAATATGTTTGGAGAGACAAATAAAATCGAAGACACAGCTATCTATCTATTTTGTAATAGTTTTTAAGAGCACGTAATTTATAAATTAAATTAAAAAGGTTTAATGAGAATATAAGTATTATAAAAAAAATATTGAGTTAAGCGTAAACGTAATCTTGTAAAGATGCACAGACGCAAAAGTCTGTGGAGATAAAAATAAATTAAAAAAAAAACGAAGAAAGAAAATCATGCCCATTAAATAATACAAATGATGTAAGACTTAATTCATGAAATCTTTTTTATACACCATACTATCCATGTTCGAAAATCTTAGTGAAATTTAGTATCGTTACAGAATAATACGGAGCAAATATACAATTATAAGATATATCGCTTTTCCGTTTGTGCATTAAGCAGACATTTATTTACGGATTTAAACGAAACTGTGTAAGCCGATGCTTATACTTGGAACTGCGTCAACATATAAATCTATCGTTGGATATACTTACTCATTTTTTCCTTCAATATATTTGTCATTGTCGATATCTTAAAAGTCGAGTTTGCTTCGAGTGTTAAGGTACAGTTGAAAATTGTAAGATCATCTAAATTATCTTCAATACATTCACTCGCTTCTAGCATCATTATCTAAAAATTGAGAAATCCATTGTAATTTTGGTGGTAAATCTGGCAATGATATTCCATTGGAACGGTCGTAATACCAATAGTCAATATCATTGTACCAAAGTCTTTTGGACTAGTTATATTCAAATGAAACGACTACTTCGTTGGTTACTTATAAAGCGACAGTTTTATAAGTAACCAGTTTTTAATGACTAGAGTTCAAATTTGAGCTCTAGTCATTAAAAAGTTTTTGTATCTTTAAAATCTCAATTGAAAACAAAATTCACGTGAAGCCTGTACTCTTTCCGGCCATACTAGCCAATCTCCCTTGAGACTGGTCAGTATAGCCGGAAACGATCATAACGATCTAACCCCGACAAAATCTCAT
This sequence comes from Vanessa cardui, assembly GCF_905220365.1. Taxonomy (NCBI): domain Eukaryota; kingdom Metazoa; phylum Arthropoda; class Insecta; order Lepidoptera; family Nymphalidae; genus Vanessa; species Vanessa cardui. Next base: position 11,772,344 of record NC_061133.1, on the reverse strand, counting down.
ACCTTTATCTAGGGGTTATTTTGACATTTACAAGATCATCGTGGTTCATTATTTATTTTTTTGTGATGACGCTTACCGTATGATTTTTAATGAATGGACGTTTTTCCAAAGTTATCAATGCTTGGACAGATTTCCATACAACGCTTCCGTTATTTGTTATCTGAAACAAAAGCGAATTAGCAAAATTATAAGCGACAACAAATTGACATATCAAATTAAGAAGTAAGAACTAGTGCGCACTGGTAACTTTTGTCACGGTGACTGTTTCGTCACTCTTGTCAAATCCGTGAATATGCAGACACAAATGTCACCCAATTGTCACGTCGTAAAGTGCGCGCACCTTCATACATATTCATTTTGATTCTGATTCTGATTCGGGTTTGTGGATACACTTGAGACCGATTGATATCCTCGACAGGAACTTTTTACTTGGTGGTAGAGCTTTGTGCAAGCCCGTCTGGGTAGGTACCACCCACTCATCAGTTATTCTACCGCCAAATAACAGCACTCAGTATTGTTGTCTTCCGGTTTGAAGGGTGAGTGAGCCAGTGTAACTGCAGGCACAAGGGACATAACTACTTACTTCCCAAGGTTGATGGCACATTGACGATGTATGGAATAGTTAATATTTCTTACAGCGTCATTGTCTATGGGTGATGGTGACCACTTACCATCAGGTGGCCCATCTGCTCGTCCACCAACCTATACCATAAAAAAAAGAACTCTGAAGTTTTCCTTCCATGCCGAGTATGAGAACATACAAATTAAGTACATGTAAATACCGCGGTGCTTTTATTCATTTGAGTCATTGGGTAACTTCGGCTATTAACAGCTCAATAACTATACTCTTATATTTAGCCTGTTCTATACTGTTCGAAACGTATCGAGTTCAGGATTCTCCTTTTTATTATTAAACATAATATTCCTTACAGAAGACGGCCAAGGTTTCAAGGTTTCAAGGCCAAGAAAAAATATCGTATTATTTTCTTAAAAAAACTTACCGAAAAAGAATCACGAATTCCTATTACTGAACTTGTATCAACATCTTGAATTTCACGCTCCGTTATATTCCGATCATAATGTAAACTGTGAACAGAAGATAAATAATATGTGAACGTAAATGTTAAATGAGAAGAATTTATCATACAGGATTAAAATTTTGTTGCTCCAGCCTCGTATTACATAATAATAAGAATTTATTTATTACGCCAATTAACCGTTAAAAAACTGCCTGTACTTTATACGCTTTTTTACGTATTTTTAAGGTTTTGTGCAGAGCTGAATAACAGGTATTATCATCATCAGATATTTACATCGATATAGAGTATCAAGAAGTAGAAGGATAGGCCACATTTTTTTTAACTCGCTGTCTTTTCGTCATATAATAAAAGATTGTAAATTTTTTACTACTGGGCTAAAGATTTATCTTCATTTTAGGACAAGATTAGGAGCATATTCCACCACGCTGCTCCAATGCGATTTTGTGGATACACGTGGCAGAATTTCGTTGAAATTAGACACATGCAGGTTTCCTCATAATGTTTTCCTTCTTCGGATATCAATCCAAAAATAAACACATGTAAATTCAAAGGTTCTTGCCTGGTGTTGAACCCGCAATCATCAATTAAGATTTTCGCGCTCTAATCGCTGAATCTCGGCTCTCTCTCTATTCGTCATGCGCAGTGGCAATCTGTCATAACCACAGATAGTTTAGATACAGAACCAGGCTTTCATGTTTTCCAAGATGTCTCGGAACTCTTTCAGCTGCTACCGAAAATCTCTTGACTAACCAATATTTCTAAATTGATCCAGGAACAAGAGATTTACAACCTTAGACGCTTCAATATAGCAACAGATTTTATGTGAGATATCTGCAATAATAGTGGCAAAGAAATAAATCACTTACTAGTCAATAGAAATGTCGGCGGTATTTAATTCAAATGGTATTTTCTTGGTTTGTCGTACAGTCGCATTGATTCCAGTGGCAGCGCAGTTATTATACAACAGAACCTCTACTTCCAGGCCTTCATCTCTACTTGTTGTCTTGCTCATATCTAGACGTATATTTATAGGTCGCTACAAGAAATTGGTCAAAATGTTTTCAAATCAAATCAAATTACTTTATTCAATTAAAGTTTACAATGAATCGTTTTTGAATCGTCAATATTTAAACACTACCACCTATAAATTTATCGAATCGTAGTCGAAAATATGTCTACTACAGTGAAAATATAATTGATTTTAAAAAAGCCGTATCATCGTTAATACAGTAAGATATTATGTCACATCTTTGCACTTCAGCTTAATCCAATTTTCTGCCAAATTTTAACGCAAATTACAAAAAGTCATACAATGAAAATTGAATTACTTTGACGAGTTCCGCAGTTGACGATCAAAAGAAAGTATTAAGTGATGTTTCAGAAAACAAGCGTTTCAAGATTATAATTATTTAAAAGTTAAAATATACCATTTATCTTTAAAACTCCACAAAAATTAAGCAAACAGAAAAAAAACAGAGAGAAAATTTATTTCTTGGTAGGTACCAAAGTTATCCAGGTCTATAGAATAGTTCTTATTAATTATGAAGCAGAAATTAGTGATGTAAATAATGTTACACACCTCGCCATGTCTTTCAATATTTATCAAATCGCATTTGTACCACTCATCGTCAAATTGGATGCATCCCAAAACTGAAGCCTGTAAACAGACACTAATGTAATAACTTAAATATAAAATATGACAACACAGATACATCAAATTTATGGATATCAAGTTCAGAAATTATCATGATTTATTGAAGACTTTTCTTTTACATATATGGGGTCAAAACCTGGGTTGAGGAATAGCCTTATGACTTTTTCTGTAATCACTAAATATCTTTCTTGGTGGTAGGGCTTGGTGCAAGCGCGCCAAGGTAGGTACCACCCACACATCAGATATTTTACCGCTAAACAACAGTACGCAGTATTGTTGTGTTCCGGTTTGAAGGGTGAGTGAGTCAGTGTAACTACAGATACAAGGGACATAGCACCTTAGTTCCCGAGGTTGGTGGGGCATTGACGATGTAACGAATAGTTAATATTTCTTACAGCGCCATTGTCTATGGGTGATAGTAACCACTTACCATCAGGTGGCCCATATGCTCGTCCGCCAACCAATTCCTCAAAAACAAATTCTAGACATTGAAATTTGATAGGGCTGCTTCATGTCCCTTAAAACATGAAGTCATTTTCATCTTTACGGATTATGATTGCTTAAATACATTGGATAAATAGCTTGAAGGAATAATTGATGCACTCATTTTCATGCAAGCATTTCTCCAATGTAGATTACATTACCTTAGCAAGATTTTATTTCTACGATAATAATATCCACTGTGAGCAAATCAATAAGTTTAAACAAACTTTGCCTTCGCCTTCTTAGAATTTTCAATTTGTTTTTGGTCTGAACCCAATGTGTAAATTAAAACGTAAAAACATTTCCAAGTAATAAAAGGAAATGATTTTCCAGTTTCGACTTTTGTAATAGAATAAGATAATATGTATACAAGCCATTATTATAATTTCCTTACAAATGTATTTATTAACATTAGAATTAATAACATTCAATACTTAGATATATACAAATATGAACTAAAACTATTTACAGTGTAAATCTCGTCCGCGTGGAATGGTACAATAATAATTGTTACTACACTGTATAATAATAATATGCTGTAAATTGTTACAACAATCACAACAGCCGGTAAATTCCCACTGCTGGGCTAAAGGCCTCCTCTTCCTTTGAAGAGAAAGTTTGGAACATATTCATTCCCCCATGCTGTTCCAATGCGGGTTGGTGGAATACACACGTGGCAGAATTTCTATGAAATTTGTCACATGCAGGTTTCCTTGCGATGTTTTCCTTCACCGCTAAGCACGAGATGAATTATAAAGACAAATTAAGCACATGAATCAGCGGTGCTTACCAGGGTTTGAACCCGCAATCATCGGTTAAGATGCACGCGTTCTAACCACTGGGCCATTTCGACTCGCATATTGTTACTCGATACAAACTCAAAGGTAATTTTCATCTATTAATCTCAAAAGGGTCTTCAAAATATAACAAATACACATTGTACAATAAACTCATTAATCTATTATACCTTGACTCCATCAATCTTGATCCATGCGCAGGATTCGTAAGTGGCGTTACCATCATTTCTTACAATCACGTTCATATTCTCAAATGCACTTGATCCAAGTATGTACACCTCATCCGTACTGCAAAATATTATTCAGATAATTTTATAATGAAGTTTATAATTTGAATATAGAATCAATAAGCAGCAGAAAATATTAGAACGTCGTAAAACATATACATATGTATGTATATTAAAAATATTTTGGCAGTGCCCCTTATAAGTTATCTCCTGGAAAATCCTTTTCCTTTTACGCAAGTACACAAAAACTTACTCAATAGATTAAGGCTATAAATTTTACGTAGCTGACTCCGTTTTCTCTTAGAAAATATTTTCGGAAAATTCTCGAGCATGGATTTTTGAGATCTGTTAATGGGTACGATTAAAATAATATGTTTGTTACTAGCCAATATATTATGTGCTTCTGAAGAAATTTTTAAATAAACAAACATTTAGGAAAAATTTTGCTGATGACCTGATGATTTTTGCTGAACTTTTTTACACCGTGTATCATGCAAAAACGACTGAATATTTTGACGCGAAATTTTTACCAATATATCAAGCGTATTTCAGAAATTTTTTTGCTGAACAGTATCATATAACATATACATCAACGCACAGCTGAGTCTGCTAGTACTAGTAACATTATTTTTGCCGTTTTTATGAGAAAGTGTTTACATATAGGGTTTATCCATAAGGCAGTGTAAGGCTACTTCAGAGCCCCATAAAATAACAAAAAGTAAATTTAACTAGAAAATAAGGTTTTATAATTACTTGCTAATTTTGTTAATTAAAAATATTTCTGAACACAAATATTTCTCCATTTGAGTATAGTGTCGTAAGAAATTAACAGAAAAAAGTTGTTATAAATAAATATGAGTTTTCGTAAATTATATTTAAATATATACTTTAGGAAGTTAGAAAAGGGTAAAGTGGCTTCGAAATGTGCCTTGCCTCCAAGACAACAACAATTCCCTTTACCTGAATTACCAAGATATAATTAGGTTACCAGTCGACAAGGAACATGTATAATATAAGGTAATTAATATCTACTCATCAGAGATAACAAGTCGCACTAAGAACTAAAAAGAAATACTATTATAATTACTACCTGCCCAGCCACTCGAAGTGCATAGAGAGACGAGGAACACAATCGTTTCCTTTACAACGGCGTACAACATCCAACACCGTCTCCGGTTTGCTGTAATTGCTTATTGTAAATAATGATCTCTCGAATTCTGTGAAAAAAGTAAGAAAAAATACAAATTTTGTTGTTCTCAGAATAAATTACTCATATTAATCGCAAGCAATAATCAAATACAATACGCTAAATTAGCACTTTCATAATATTCATGCCCAAAAATAATAAACAATAAAAAAATAATTACTTATTACCTGGTGCCTCGAGGGCTTTGACATCTGACTCCACTTTAGCCGTGAACTTATAATTGCCGGGTTCTGTATCGTCCTAAAACAAAAACAGCAAATATTGAAATTTATACTTAGCTATTTTTAAAACGTTTTAACCGCTTTAGTAACAATAGATGCTGCAGCTAGACCTTATATTACGTATGTATTTTGAGGCTAGGGTGTGAGGCTTGTAGTTTCTATAAGATCTTAGCTCGTGATTCTCTATTTTGGGTTTATCCTTTAAATATAATATCTTAAACGACTTCGGTAGGCTGGCTGGCAAATGAGTCACCCTATGATAATAATCAACACTGCTCCTAGTCATTGCATATGAAATATTAACCGCTTTTGGTTTAACCAATGCAGCACGAACCTAGCTGAGATGTTATGTAGTAGTCAGTACCGGCGTTAGGGAGGGGCGCGATGGGGGGACGGCCCAGGGCGCCAAATTTATTGGGGACGGTTGGTGGAGGTGGAATACTTCCCCCACCAAGCTGGAACGCGTGGTGGATGGTGGGCATAGCTAAGCGTTCGAGGGCGGCGCGAGGTCGCCGGTTTTTGTACTTGGTACTTGGTCTCTCGTCTCGAGAGAAAACCGAGTCTACTGGCGGCTACGGCCATTTACTTGACCGTTTACCGAGTGGGCGCCAAAATATTCTTGCTCAGGGTGACAGTCCCTCTAACGCCGGCACTAGTAGTTACACTTGCTCTTTCGCCCTTCAAACCACTCCAAGACAATTCTAAGTATTGCTGCTTGGCAATAGAATATATAGTAACCCAGTTACCTTAACTACTTAACCTAGTACCTATCCAGACGGACTTGCACGATGCCCTATCACTAACTAACAATGATATGATATTTCACAACCACATTCTGCTTTGGGTTTCGAGTTTTAACATAGGATATCTCTGCTGACGAGTCTTATGTAAAAGTATTAATGGTATGTTCTTCGTAATCGCTTATACCTAAAAAAAACCCTACTTGGGAAATACTGGTACAATATTTAGACAAACAAACACGAGGCCACAATCGGTAAGGATTTTTTTAAATACTCAATCGTTATACTTAGAAAATCTCCTATTTTCTTATGTTAAACACAAATTTAAAGGTCAAATATACAAGGTACTAAGTCTTTGTTACACTTTTATCGCTTGATCGTTCACGTGTAATCATAGCTTTAGGGAATAAGGGAGAGCACTCATCATGGGCATTCATGTGTATTATACATAGCAATAAATAGTAACAGCCCGTAAACTGGGCCAAGTAAGGTAAGAAGCATATATGGAGATTTTCGTTGAACTTAGATACATCTTGCCTCACTGTGTTTTCCTTCATCGCCGAACTCGAGATGAATTATAAACAAATTAAACACATTAAAATTCAAGAGAACTTGGCAGGATTAGAATGAATGAACCTGCTATCATCGGTTATGATATACTCACTCTAACCACTGGGCTATCTCGGTTCTCATATATATTAATAAATAATAATAACTGTCTGAACTAACCGAATACGAATTTGTTACTTCAACTTATAATTGTAGATAGTCTATACAGCAATAGGTTATTTTCAATTCAATACAAAAAATCGGAATCCGTGCATGATATTAAACGCGCAAGAATGGACTCCTAAATATACGGGATAAAATTTCACGGACCGATTTACGATGAGATTTAAAATAAATAAGTCATCGAAAATGCTAATCTTAAGTCTAAAATCAAATTTTAAAACTCTTAAAATAAATATGCTAGATCATATACTGCCCCAAAGTTTGTGCAAAAATTTGTTAACATTCATTTGAAGTAAAGCTACCTACTTATTTTTTTTTCTTAACGTCTGAAAATCATGTATGCAAATTTCAAGATCCGTTTAATAATAGTTAAGAATTGAAATCATAACAAACAAAGGAAACAACTCGCTTCATTATCAGCTAAGGGTCCGTATCAAATCTATATGTCACCGTAAGATTACAATATAGCGAAAAATAATACGTTAAATTAAATTGCAATAAAATTTCACGGTTCACAATATCGCGGCAGTTTTTCGTTGATACGTACGTAGGTACTTAGATACAACTTGCCTCACGATGTTTTCCTTCACCGCCGAACTCGGGATGAATTATAAATAAATATATAAATATAAATATGAGACAACATCACATACATTACTCTGATCCCAATGTAAGTAGCTGAAGCACTTGTGTTATGGAAATCAGAAGTAACGACGGTACCACAAACACCCAGATCCAAGACAACATAGAAAACTAATGGTAATCTACATCGACTCAGCCGGGAATCGAACCCGGTACCTCAGAGTGGCGTACCCATGAAAACCGGTCTACACACCACTCGACCACGGAGGTCGTCAATTATAAACAAATTAAACACATTAAAATTCAAAAGAACTTGCCAGGGTTAGAATGAATGAACCTACAATCATCGGTTATGATATACTCACTCTAACCACTGGGCTATCTCGGTTCTCATGTATATTAATAAATAATATAATAATAATCAGTCTCGTCAGACTGTATTCTAACGAATTTTGTAATCTTACGGTGACATAAACATATTATGAAGGGATATTACAGAGAGAATTACAAAATATCAGACTTACCAACAACACTAGGACCTCGTTAGTATACAGTGATACTTTTTTCGTAACCTTAATTTCGTATGTCTTATCGACTATACGAGCTGCGTCTCCGATTATATTTGTAGTTACAAATAGTCCTGAAAGCAAAATGACGTAATTCCCTTTAATCACAGTCTCCTTCGCTAATTACGAGTTTTAGTAGTAATTTCTATTCTAAACTTATGCTTAAAGTATTCAATTAAACTACATACGATTTTACCTGTCTCAAGTTTTTAATTGTTTTTCTTATTAGAGAGATTTTAAAAACACATACAGAGCCACCTACAATTATACTATATATACCCACCTATAATTATACTTATAATACGGAATGTTTATTATTTTTATTTACAAGCTTAAATTGCGCCCTTTATATAATGAATTTGTATGTGAACAGCAGCATTGATGTAGCTTCACATTCATTTAATCCTGATGTTTTATCAATTAAGACAAACCACTGCACAGCCAAAGTTTATACTATCTCACCTTATAATATATATCTAATTGGCCTTCGACTAACCAGTTTAAAAGTTAATGTTACCAAATCAAATCAATTATATACGAGTAAACTTCACAACGAAGCGTTTTTGAATCGTCTATAATTAAATACTAACACCGTTTCGCAAAGCAGCCTTTAGCTATAAGCCTCTAGATTATAAGGAAAAAAATAAGAAGAAAATCACTAGTTAGTATTAGATTGATATTTTGGTGATCACGGTGCCAATACGTGCCAATCATTCGCAGCCTTATTAAACATGCTTAACTAGCATGGACGCTGAAATATTAGGTTCTGCTAAAGCCGTGACGCTTTGCGCTGTCGCTAACAACAGTTACTCATTACACTACAATTATTGCATGTTAAAATACTCTGTGCTATGAGCTATTGCTTCCACGTATCTCAACAACTGAGGTGCACATAAATAATACAATCAGTTGAGAAAAATGTCTTCGCGTTCCCATTTTGAGCGTTAGACCTTATTATTAGACAATTAGCTTAAATTCTTTATATGTAAGAGAGCGTGTATTATAAAGTTCGTCGCAGTAAATATTGTGTTAAGCGTTGAAAAGAGATAGATAGATATATTATATTTATTTACGTAAAATAAAGGGTAATTGAAAGTAAAAAACTCGTACAGTTTGCGGTGAGTTTTGAGTTTACTCTGTCATATTTCTCATCTCTTTTATTAAAATTTCTATTATTTATGACATTGAGATCATCATACCTTACTATTGATTAGTAAGATTCTATAGAGATGTAAGTAATGGTGAGCTAGGTAATCAAAATATGCGACAGACACAAAAAAAAAACAATAATAATATATTTCTGTTAAGTCGTTAAGAGCAAAAGTTGAAAGGAAGGCGGATATTTAATGAGGAATGTGTACTTACGACCAGATAGGACATTCGGCTTTACTGGAAACGTTACGTTTACAAACACGGTAACCGTGAAATTCATATCGTCCTCCTTAACTCTCTGCAAACATCAAATGTCAACTGTTAAGTTCCTAAACAATTTAATAATTTGGTGAATTCACGCAATATTTTACTTTTCTATTGAAGAAGATATTATAGGCCAGTCGTGTTGGTAAACCTAGCAGAATTACTTTAATTCTTAATGTAAATTTGTGCTGAGGGGGCCCAATATTAAACACATTCGTCTCAATTGACAATCGTGGGTTCAAACCCTGGTTTGTTATTCTGCTAAGTTAACCAACACATAACTGACTTATGATATTTGAATATATATTTATATGACCATAAAAGTAGACCCAGGCAAGCGTTAATGAATTTCCATTGGCTTAATCTGTTTAAGCCAATGGAAAATTCAGCTCGTGCTCGGTGGCGAAAAAAAACGTCGTGAGGAATTTCATGTGGCTAATTTCAATGAAATTCTGCCACTTGTATACCAAGCTGCTTTGAAGCATCGTGGTTAGATTTCAAGCCTTCTCCTCAAAGAGAGAGGAGAACATATCCCATTACAATACAATCGCATCATATTCTGTTACTTTATTTTATGCAGACAATTGGACGTTAGCTTTTTTTATGGTATAGGTTTGCGGACGAGCATATGGGTCAGCTGATGGTAAGTGGTCACCATCACCCATAGACAATGACGCTGTAATTAACTATTCCTTACATCGTCAATGTGCCACCAACCTTGGGAACTAAGTTGTTATGTCCCTTGTGCCTGTAGTTACACTGGCTCACTCACCCTTCAAACCGGAACACCACAATACCGAGTACTGTTATTTGGCGGTAGAATAACTGATGAGTGGGTGGTACCATAAAAAAAAAAAAACTCAATATTCGGTAAGTATTAATACTCAGTAAGGAATTAGTATATAAGAGGAAGTTTGGAAGTGACACCGATAGCCGAGAAGTTATGTGGAAGGCGGCTATCATGGTATGGGCATGTAATGCGGAGGAATGAGGAACACATTGTGAGGAAGGCCTTGAGCATGGATGTGGATGGATATAGAGGTAGAGGACGACCAAGGAAACGATGGTTGGATTGTGTGAAAGACGATATGGCTAGAAAGAATGTTACTTGTGAGATGACGTCTGACAGAGAAGTATGGAAGGAGAAGACATGCTGTGCCGACCCCAAATAAAATTGGGATAAGGGCAGGAGAATGAAATGATGATGATGAGTTTATGTAGTTTCTGCGATTTAGAGATTAATATGAGGTTGGTATTTTGATTTTATATATATATATATATACATATATATAGAACATTATATATATTTGTTTGTGTTTATATTTGTTTAACCAATTAATACAATAATCAAATATTTACTGTAACACGTTCAATTAAATTAGGCACGCTGATATTGCTTATATCAATAAGACGTATATATAAAATAAATAAAAAAATATATAAGGAATGTGATGTGAGCATTATTATATTGCTAACCTTTTTAAGGGTTTACATATTCTGTTTTAAGAACCGTGTAAGTATCTCACCTCTTTTCCTATCAGCAAAGCTGACACAGTCACATTGATGAAATGTAAACTACGATACAGTACCACTGTACCATTTTTTGGCGATCCTACCGCTAACACTGAAAAATCAAAATATACCTCATTCAAGTAGGCTTTCACAAGCAGTTATGAATCGTCATTTAACAAAACTATATTAATTAAAGCTACCAACGGTTCTATCGAGAAGAACAATTAGAGAAGTTATGTTAAATACAATAATATCTCTGTATAATATAGTCTGCCTGGAAGTCATAGACAGAAGACATTACAAAACCATTATTATATGGGGACTATGGCCCAGTGGTTAGAACGCGTGCATCTTAACCTATGACAGGCAAGTACCACTAAATACATATATGTGCTTAATTTGTTTTTATAATTCATCTCGTGCTCGGCGGTAAAGGGAAACATCGTGAGAAAACCTGCATGTGTCTAATTTAATCGAAATTTTGCCACATGTGTATTCCACCCCGCATTGGAACAGCGTGGTGGAGTATGTTTCAAACCCTCTCCTTAATGGAAGAGGCCTTATCTCAGCAGTGGGAAATGCAGGCTGTTACTTTACTTACTTTTACTTTACTTTACTATAGTCATTACATAGTATAAGACAAAGTCTCTTAACGATGTCTGTCCCTATGTATGCTTAGATCTTTAAAATTACGCAAAGGATTTTGATGCGTTTTTTTAATAGATAGAGTGATTCGAGAGGGAGGTTTTTGTATATAATACAGGGACAATAGAGTCAATATACAAGAAAAATTCTGTAGTATATTGGATCGCTAGTGCAGTAATAAAAATTTTAGATGTAAGTTCTTACCGCTTGCCCCATTTTTGTCAAAATCCCGTATAGAATGGAGACTAAAACCAAACGACTTGAAGGGCGTATTTTTGATTCTTTGCGTGTCACTCAACTCTGATACTGATATTACTGGGTTCGATCCCGTTTTCAGCAACATCCTTGTGACCTCGTAACCAGATAGAATATACACAGCTCCTTCACCATAATCTTCGTAAGGTGCACTAATAAATATCTCTGAAAAAGATAAAAAGTAAGCAATTTTTCGGTGCATAAGCGATGTTTTTTAGTACATTTTGGTGAACAAACAATTGCGCCATCAGAAGTAAGGTATCACAACAAATTTCTCCAAGCAATCCTTACATCGTCAATGGGCAAGGTTGACCTTGGGAACTAAGATGTTATGTCCTGTATGCCTACAGTTTCACTGGCTCACTAATTCTTCAAAACGGAACATAACAATAATAAGAATTGCTGTTTAAGTGTAGAAAATGTGTGTGGGTAGAAGGTCTTACACAAAACCCTATCTCCAAAAAGTAAATAATATTTTTCTTACTATTTTACTTCTTATTTTTGGTAGACAATAAAAATGTCGATGATAATATGGCTGACTGCAAAATAATTGATGCTTATGGTTGACTTAAATGACGTGTTTGTGTAAGTATATAAATGAAAGTGAATGAGAAGTGGCAGGTGGACTCAAAAATAAACAATAACTTTTCATATTTAGATCACTTCTGAACGATAAATACATAAGTTACTTAATTTTTATCCTGGAAAAATGTAATAACTAATACCTAACATACACATATATACGGGTGGAAACAATGTACAAATAATTCACAAGAGCGTAATCTATATAAAACTGTAGAGTCTGTATTTCATATAGAAATAATTGCATATGTATGTTTTACAAGGTTGATTGTTGTTGTCTGTTTGTTCAGGCTAATCTTTGGAACGCTTAGACCGATTTTGACGAGACATTCATTGCCTGAAAGCTGATGTTATAAGAAATAACTTAGGCTATAACGATAACATTTTTGTTAAATTCAAACGCACCCGAAGTGGCGTTCACAGCTAGTTATCTAATATATTGAATATCTTACCTGGGAGACTGTCTCCATCAATATCGTTAGAGGCAATGGCCGTTCCAAATCTTGAAGCATCTTTGTGACCGCAAATGCAAAGGTTCGAACTCGTTTTTGAGGTGGGCTGTAAAAGAAAACATAATTTTTATACTGACTTAATTTATTATTCTAACGACCTCAGTGGTCGAGTAGTGTGCGCACCGGTTTTCGTGGGCACACCACTCCGAGGTCCAGGTTTCGATTCCCGGCCTAGTCGATGTAGAAAAAGTTCATTAGTTTTCTCTGTTGTCTTGGATCTGAGTGTTTGTGGTACCGTCGTTACTTCTGATTTCCATAACACAAGTGCTTTAGCTACTTAAATCGGTATCAGAATAGGGTATATGATTTTGTTTAATATTTATTTACTTTATATAATTTCAAGTAATAATATCCTATAGATTTGAAGCATTACAGGTTTTTGTATATCTCTATACAAAAACCTGTAATTTTTAATTTCATTTTTCTCTTTGTTGAGATATTGTAATTGCTGCTATGGGTACCATATCGAAATTAATTCTAAGTATTCTAACAATTTTTATTAGTATTACAGCTAGTATTTGTTTTTATCGTTTATATATTTTATATTTATTTTACCAAATTATCGCATTTTGAGCTTTGAAGGAAAACAGCCTGAGAAAGCCTAAAAATTTAACCTTTATGAGAGCAGCGCAGTCTGAATTATTCATTTAGAAATATTCTCATCGAGAGAAAATGGCGACTGTAAGCAAAAACATAGGATTCCTTTCAAAATCTTAACAAGGTAGAATTGATACAATACCTATTCATACGTTTTAAGCTAAGATGATTAATAGATAGCATACATAGAATTATATAGGTCGAAAAAAACATCCTTAATAAAATATATATAATATTTACCCGACCACCTCCCAAATAGATGAATACAGCGCCATGCTCATACCCGCCTTCGTAGATAGTTTGCGCAGGCGCACCAACTAGAAGCTCCGAGAAACTGTCACCGTTTAAATCAACGCTATGAAGTGATGTTCCGTACATTGAATTCGTCAAATTGTCTTCTATTTGAACAGGCTGCCTTTTGTTTTCTAATATTTTCATCGTTTTATCACTACCTTCGTAGTAAAGAAATGCTATCTGAAATAATTAACGGTATTATTAATAAATAGTATTTTCATAACAGCTATATCAAATCATTATTGTTCGTAAATTTCTTCTAATACAGGCGTGGCCCTTGTCGACATAGAGGCGACAATTATCAAACTTTACTTATATAATCTGATTAGTATTATCTTTAATCTTAGTCAGCTCACGCACTCTAAGACATTTTGAGTGTATAAGTACGAGCTCACTCAGTTATAGTAATGCACGCCGATAATTCTTTTAACGCGCTTTTGTAAGAATGCTCTCACATCTACAACAACTGCAATAATGTGTTCAGATTTCTTATTATCCTATAAAATCAAATTATACTTCTATTTGCTTTAGATTTTATATGTTGTAAGAAAATAAACTCTATTGTATACTAGCGATCCGCCCCGGCTTCGCACAGGTACAATGCTTATACTAAACAAGTCCCATTTATTCCCTATCCCTTGGGAATTCTGAAATATCCTAAAACAGTTTTTAAGTTGTGGTATACCCTACTTGCATGCTAAATTTGAAACCCCTAATAATTATAGTTACGGAGATAGAGCTACTTTGGTTCGAAAATATAAATCCCATTTATTCCCTATCCCGTGGGAATTTTGAAAAATCCCTTCTTAGTGCACAACTAGGACACTCAAAGCATACGTGTGCCAAATTTTATGTCTCTAGGTCCAGTGGTTTAGGCTGTGCGTTGTCTGTCAGTCACTCAGTAACGGAACAGTTTTATATATATTGATTAAAAATGTTCATATAAAAAAGAAAACAAAATAAACTGATATAGAACATTAATAACATGATTTAAAGCTTAAAGGCATTAAAATTACATATCACTTTAAGCAGTTTTGAAAGGCTTTACAAGTTAACTTCGAAGTGGGACTTAAACTGTTTTAGCAACTGTCCACACAATCAAGTCACTTTTGATTTAGTGTATATCATTTGATCCAATGACACTCGCTCTAATGAATACAATGTTATGTAATGTGTGTTTATTTCATATATATGTATATAATTACTCACAGCGCCCGTGAGTCTGCTTCGCAGGATCATGTTGAATGCGTATAATACCTTGTGATTATTAAAAAATACTCCAACGGCAAAGTTGAGACCTGAAAATCAAGTTTTGAAGCAATAATTCGATTAAATATAATTTATAATTATGTAGGTAGGTGGACTAGCAAATGGCCACCAGATAGTAAGTGGTCACAACTGCCTATATACGTTAGCAATGTTAACTACACTAATAATTCATAATATCACCAATATCCAACCAAATTTTGAAGTAAGATATTATGTCCCTTGTGTATATAGTTACACTGGCTAACTCAGCCTTCAAACCGGTACATAACAATAAAAATCAGTGGATGGTACCAAAATATACGGACTTATACAAAGTCTTACCATGAAATATATTAAAGATGAATTCATTTGAAACAAACCTTGTTTTCTATAAATGACAAAGATATACTACACATTTGCAGGACCTTAAAATACTTTTTGCAGATAATTCTTTATGATAACTTTTATATCTTTATAAAATTAAATATTGTTAAACCTAGTCAGACTCAAAATATTGGTTAATAATAATGACAGGATTAAAAAAAAAAGGAAAAACAAATGAATACCTAAATTTTCATATTGGTTAAACGTGCTGCCCAAAAGAACAGCCGACGTTGGTGCCAAAGGATCGCCCATATGCATCACACTGATACTACTTTTAAGAGACGACTTGGCTATGAGGATCAAGTTATTATTTGGATCATAGAGAGTATTCCAACCGATGCCACCATATATCTCCTCTGAAACAAGACGTGATTAATAAATAAATCGAACTTAATCTAACCAAGGAGTATTTATTTAAATATGGCAACATAGAATGCATGGAAGGTGATTTAGAAAAAAAAAATAAAATAACTGTTAGCATTTAATCTATTTACACGGAAGTGAATGATGAATGTTTACATTCAAACAGTTCAATTCCAATTCCGGATATTCAGGTTTTTGTTTTTTAATCTCAAACTTTTTTTTATATTAACACCTCCGTTAATATTGATTTTATTTTATTCAACTCTAGCTATTTCAAGCTTATCAGTTTTATTTAAAAAAATACTTCCCATACATTCTAGTTAACAATTGCAAAAAATTAAATGGTTCAAGAATGAAAAAAACATTACATCATAATACAAACCAATTTTAGGAATTCGTCTTTCATAATCTTTCTTGACATACTGTTCCAGTAACCCAGTGTACCGATTGGCATGAGTGTCATTAGATATAAAACACGTTCCCAGTGCGCCAAACTTCAACTTATTGCCATCTTGGATATCTGATGTCCATAATGGTGCACATGTCTGAAAGTATTTGCCATAACTGTATTGATTTCATTTACGATTGCGAATTATACTTTAGCAGCCTTCGAATTATCTAATAATCTATCTATATAAATATATATATTAGTAGGAATAGGCTATTTGACCATGCGAAAAATAAATTGTGAATTAATAATGTGTATATTATGAGTTTAAAAATTGTTATTTACTAACAAAAGTTGAAAGTAATAGTTAAATTATTCAAAAATCCATATATAAAAATGCATTTTTTCAAACGTTTGTCACGTGATACAAAACGCTCCTGATTGGCCGGGCTTATGATGAAGTCACTTTCTTGTAAACCTTGCTTTTCTACTATATGTACCGCAGATTAAAATACAAGAAAGTGACGTCACCGACCCCATTGCAGCGCCATATTGTCCAGAATGATTCAACGTTCGAACGTCGTCGACTGAGGTTGTGTTGAATAGTGCGATAAGATTTTACGATTGAAGATTTAAAACGACACCTGCTTGCCGGTTTTCGTTATCTCTGACGCGTAACATCTGGACTATTGGCTTTGTTTATCGGACACTTGTTTTGTTTAAGGATTGGTTCTATTGTTGTTGTGGAATAGATCTTTTTAGATCTTAATTGTTTCAGTTTAATATTTATTATTGTATATAAATATTTTCGTTTGTTTTATTGTTTTGTTTATTGATGTTTTTCGTTTTCGGCGATGGACGTCGACACTGAGTTGTCGTCCGACGCCCTGGTTCGTAGAAAACGGCCTTATGGGGGCCTTGCTATTTATAACTCCGGCTCTGAAACGGAGACGGAGATGAGGTTGGCTGCGAAGAGCAAGCCTGCGATTCGCGGCAAAACCGCGAAAGGACGGGGTAGTGGCCTCGCTCGGGCAAAGGCTGAGCTGAAAGCCAAGGCCAGCGAGGCCAGAGAGGAGGCTTTCGAGCGGTCCCTGCCTAGTCGGGCGTTTCGAAAGGACGCTCCACAGGTTGTCGTGGACTCCGAGGAATCCTCATCCTCGGATGTACACACCGAAGATCCCACGAAGATAGGAGCAGAGGAACTCCGGGCACAAGCTGGCCGAAGCGCAGCCCTAATTTTGGAGGTGGCCCAAAAGTCCACCAATTTAAAAGGTGGCTTTGCAAAGAGGCTGAAGGAGTCGGCGACTGCACTACAGGGCATTGTAGACGCCTTAGCAGCTCGGACAGAAGCCGAGAAGACGCAAAAGCTCCGTGCCGATAATGGCCGCCTGCGCAAAGAGGTGGACAGCCTCAAGGCCGAGGTAAAGGCTCACCGCCGCGAGTTTGCGGAAATGCGGACCAAGGTGGCAGTGGCAAGTGATGCTTCCGGCTCGGCACAGGATGCTCAAATGGAGAGATTTATAGCCTCCATAATTTCTTCGGTCGGCGACATGATCAACGCACGGTTTGCCGCACTAGAGGAACGGTTGCCTCCCGCAAAAATACCTCGCCCTCCGTTAGCTGCGGATAAGAGGCGGGAGGTGGCGCAGCAGATTGCTATGCCCTACACGCAGGCTGTCCAGCCTGCTCCACCGACGAAAGCTGCACACGCGCCAAAACGGGCGCCACCTGCTGTTCCGACTGCATCTATTGCTGGTCCCCCAGGCGTCCAGCCTACGTCGGAGATAATTCCGCCACAGATGGTCCAGGAGGTGTCCTGGTCCGCTGTGGTTAAAAAGGGAAAGAAGGGAAAGCAGGCTTCCCTTCCGACTGTTGCAACCACCACAGTTGCGCCTATGGTGCCTAAGGCAGGACAAGCAACTAAGCCTAAGCTGTCCGCGCCTCGTACAGCTGCAGTGGTATTAACTCTGCAGCCGGAAGCGGAGAAGAAAGGCATCACGTATGCTCAGGTCTTGGAGCGCGCTGAGCAGAGCGTAAAACTCCAAGACCTTGGGATCAATTCTCGGCTCGGCCAGAGTGTACGTGATGGAGCAGCGCCCTCTGCGCTGCTACTCGGCCAGAGTGTACGTGATGGAGCAGCGCCCTCTGCGCTGCTACAAGTGCATGGGTCTAGGCCATACAAGGTTGCTCTGCCCATTCAGTGCGGAACAAGGAAGCCTTTGCTACCGGTGCGGCGTTGATGGACACATATCGTCTACATGTACCGGGAAGCTGCGCTGCGTAGTATGCGCAGACGCCGGCAAGCCCTCCGGGCACGTGATGGGGTCTAAAGAATGTAGCCCCCCCATCACGAAAGGTAAGGTGGCCCTCGCTACTCAGACTACCAATAACGTCGGACGAAGCTGAGGAGGAAGCTGCAATGTCAACATGAGCGCAGACTTCAGCTTCCTTCAGACGAATATCAACCACTGCGCCGGGGCTCAGGATCTTCTACTGCAGTCAATGGCGGAGTGGCAGGTAGACCTGGCGGTGGCCTGTGAACCCTACTACGTCCCTCCCCTACCTCACTGGCTGGGAGACTTGGACGACACCGTAGCGGTCCTCACGAGGAGCGGAACGGGGCCCCCCCTCTCACTCATCGAAAGTGGTTCGGGCTACGTAGTCGTGGGGTGGGGGGAGTACGTCGTCGTCGGGACGTACTTCTCCCCTAACCGCAGCCTGGCTGAGTTCGAGACCTATCTCGGCTTGGTCAGAGCTGCGGTGGCCAGGCAGTCGCCGAAACCGATAATGGTTCTCGGCGACTTAAACGCGAAGTCGCGTGCCTGGGGTAACCCTGTCACGAATCCGCGAGGGAGGGCCGTCCAGGTGTGGGCCTTGCTCTCCAACCTGTCCCTTCTCAACAGGGGACAGGTTCACACCTGCGTTCGCCATCACGGGGGTTCCGTGGTGGACGTTTCGTTCGCCACTGCTGTCGTAGCACGCAGAGTGGTTGATTGGAGAGTGGAGGAGGAGGTGGAGACTCTATCGGATCACCGGTACATCCGATTTGAGATCTCCACTTCTCGCAGGCCGGCGGAACCCCAGAGGGTGCCGACCACGTTGCCGAGGTGGTCTCTCGGCCAGGTCGATCGAGAGCTGGTCAAGGAGGCCGCAATCGTGCAGCGGTGGGGTTCCGCAGCGTGGAGGGAGGGCGCCAGCGCAGAGGAGCTGGCAGGCCGGATGCGCAGTTCACTCAAGAAAGTCTGCGATGCGGCCATGCCTCGGACCCGGCGCAGAGTTCCGCGCCGACACGTATACTGGTGGTCGCCCGAAATCGCCGACCTTCGGGCGACGTGCTGTCGGGCACGGAGGGCCTACGTCCGCTGTCGAAGACGCAACGGCCTCGACACGGATTTGGAGGGACAGTTGCTGGATGCCTATCGCCAGCTGAAAAAAGAGCTGCAGCTGGCAATACGCAAGGCTAAGGAGAAGGCCAGGGAGGAACTTCTGGCGGGCCTCAATCGAGACCCGTGGCGCCCGTACCGCGGTGTACGCGGGAAGTTCCGCACCCAAGGCGCCCCCGTCATCGAGACGATGCCACCGGAACTCCTCCTTCGCCTGGTTGGGGAACTCTTCCCCCATCCAGGCGAGCACGTCCCTCCGCAGATGGCGCCCGTGACCGAAGACCCAGTGGTTTCACCACTGATTACGGAGCGGGAGATGGAGATGGCCCTCGGTCGACGGTGATCAAGGTGCAGGCCCAGATGAAGTATCTGGGCCTGATCCTGGACGGACGATGGAGCTTCGGGCAGCATTTTGTTCATCTCGGCCCAAGGCTCATCAACGCCGCTGCCGCTCCTGGTCGCCTCCTTCCGAATGTGGGAGGGCTGGGGTCGCTATGCCGGCGTCTTTATTCCGGCGTAGTGAGGTCGATGGCGCTGTACGGTGCCCCGATCTGGATAGACGCCCTCACCGCTAAAAATCGGGCTCTGCTGCGAAAGCCACAGAGGGTCATAGCGGTGAGAGGCATCAGAGGGTACCGTACGGTGTCGTGGACTGCGGCTCCTGGGACTGCTGGGAGCTCCAGGCGGAGGTGCTCGCGGAAGTGTACCGGTTCCGGGTCGAGGCGAGGGACCGCGGCGACCGTCCAGGGTCGGCGGAGATCGGGCGGATCAGGGCTCTAGCCCAGCAAGCCGTGATCGCCCGATGGCAGGAGGATCTGGGGACTCCCACGGCGGGCCTAGCGACAGTGGAGGCGATCCGTCCCCACTTGAGTCGCTGGGTCGAGAGGAAGCACGGCACGCTGTCGTATAGAATGACGCAGGTACTTACCGGACACGGATGCTTCGGTAAGTACCTGCACGGGATAGCGCGGCGGGAGGAGTCACCCTCCTGCCACGAGTGTGGTGCGCCAGTGGACACGGCGTACCACACCCTGTACGAGTGTGCTGCGTGGGGGCCCCAGAGGCACATCCTTGCGGCGACTATGGGAGGAGACCTCTCGCTACCGAGCGTTATCAACACCATTCTCGGTAGCGAGGTGTGCTGGTCAGAGATGCGCTCCTTCTGCGAAAGTGTCATGTCGCAGAAGGAAGCAGCGGAGCGGGAGCGGGAAAAAAATGCCGCCGCTGACTCACTCCGCAGAAGACGACCGGGGAGAAGGAAAAGGCGCTACGCGCATCTTCTCCCTCCGCCTCAATAGGCGCCGTAGGGACCAGGGGGAGTCCCAGTACCCTGGGGATCCCCCCTAGCTGTTGAAGGCCCGTATAAGCGGGCCGACCGTCAGGGCGTCACGGTAGCATGCGTAAGCGATCCCGTGGCGTCCGCTGAAAGACGGAGAGGGTACCGCTGGTTTTTTAGTAGGTAAACCCGGTGTGCTTGGGCGCACTCGGCGTTCAGGGCTCCGGGGAGTCCCACACACCCCCCCACTTTCCATAACGTGGGGGAAGCGCGTAAAGCGTTTTTCCAGCGTAATAGAAAAAAAAAAAGCGCCATATTGTCCAAGTAGGGTTTTTGCGCGCTATTTAAATATGATATTTTTCAGCAAATATGTACTAAAAATAAAAAAAATCGACTTTTACTGGATTCCTTAACTTCTAATATTTTACATACTTACAAATATATAATCAGGCGTCGCTGATATTGAGGCACCGAGACAAAAATTTTGGTCAGTGCTATTATCTGAAAACGATTTAATGGCCTAAAATTAATTATTTAAGAATAATATTATAATTATGCATTTAGGACTAAACAACATTGTATAATACGACAGCGTATTTCTTGTTCCAAAATTAATTATTTTCCGTTATGGTATTATAACAATTCCAAAAATGAATAATTGTTATTAATAGTTAATAAAAAATAAATGAACAAGTTAATAAAATGAATATAAGAAAATGAAATAGTTAATAGGTTAATCATAACAGAGGCAATCCAAGACTAGAAGCCATCAGAGAGATGAACCAAAAATCATATACATTTCAAATTGACAAACCATCTAAAAATAGATGTACGATAAATTAATAAGGAAGTTATTGATGCTTTATATTTTCGTAAATTCGAAAGCATATTTTCTGTATCTTTAATGTGCAAAAAAAAATAGTTAAGATTTTTTTGCTTCATCTGGATATCTAACATATGTGATGTTATCCAAATGACGAAAACATAAATACATTGAACTGAATCTGGGCTCAAAACAAATGTATTTTACTCGAGTAAACATTACAAAAAAGCGTTATTACATCGTCAAAATTTCAACTCTAAACATAATTTTATTCATTTAATTATATACTTGTTGATTTCGTTTCTGAATAATCAACAAAATATTATTTAATAAATAAGTCTCCTGTTTCGACCATTCCTGGATCCAGTTTATTAAAAAAAAAAGCGGTAACGATGACATACATATATATGAGATAGACAGGAGTACTTACGTCTGCTATAGTCACCAGCTAACTTATCTATATTGATTTCAAGATGGCTGCATATTAGCTTTTTATTTTTAACTGCCGCGCTAATGGGACACTTGAACAATTTTCCATTTAAATCGGCATGAGGTGCACCGATCGCTACAATCAAACATACAATCTTATTTCCAGAAAATTTCGTATGATAGTGTAAATATACCAATTTCAGTTTACCCTAACACAGAACTTATTTTCATTAATGTTGTAGATCAAGATATATTTGTTCGATAACATATGTATATACGCTTCTAATAGGTTGATTATTGCTTTAAATATGAATTGTAATTAAGTAGTGAATTTCCAAAAATTTTAGACATCGTTTAAGTAATCGAACCTATCCATCAAATATTGATTTGTACATATCAAGTCTGATGTTTCATGTAAGTGGATTTGATATTCTGATTTTGAATAAATTTGCTGCAGGACTTTTTAATGATTTTTTCAAATGGGATAGCCAATCGTAAATGTTCACTGCCACCTACACATAAATAATGAGGAACTGTGTCTGTAAGTTAGCTAGCTCACGGATACAGAAATACATAATATTACAAACTTGCACATAGCCTTACCAACACTAATACTTGTAGATTTCGACTTACCTAAACTATTTAACTTAGCTTGATATGCAATGGAGAAGCCAAAATCGGTTTTTGCATCTGGTGATCGTAATTCCAAGTAAGACGCTTCGTGAAAGAATACAGATCCATCAATGTATTCGATTCTTAAAAATATCAATATCACAAGAAGGTATTCAATGTGGAACGGGAGGCGATTCCCTGGAAAAATATAAACAAAAAACATTTTAAAAAAATGTAAAAAACATGGTATATATATATTCTTCAATATATCATATCACCAAGTCATTACAATATTTGCTGTATATATTGTATAAGAAACGACCACTACCTGATAAGAGTTAGAACTTTATCATAGAGATTTAAGGGACGAAAAATTAATACAAATTATGAGATCAAAAAAAAACATTTCTTAAATATATTAGCAATAAGATATAAAATGGCTCGTAGCAACTATTTATGCGACAAAAGAAATTATGATAAAATGTTTCATATTTTAAGATAATATAAAATCAAAAGCATATCTACTACAAATCATAAAGTTTATATTACTATTAGAACAATTAATTACCACTAGTGTAGATTTTTATCTATTTTAACTAATCAATGACAGACATACTATCTCACAAGCAAATAGAAAAATAATTACTGCAATAATATTAGTCTTACCTTTCATTGTGACACACTATACTATAAAATGAATTCAAACGATGCCCGTTTAAAACTAAAGAAGGAAAATTATTGCATAAGGATAATACTTTTGTGTTTAAATTAACATTCGAATAATAAATTATTTAAAAATTTAACATTTATTTAAATCAGACTTAATACAACAATGTATTATAAAATATAAATTAGCATCTGATATATCAGTAGTATGTGATACCTCTATCGATTTTATAGGAGGCTAAATTTAATCGTATCTTACATAAACTATATGAAAATAATTATAGTTTACAAAAAAACCCAACAAACAATCCGTTTCATTACGTTGGATAGACATCAGACCGGCTGAGTGCGCGAGTAAGCACTTGGTACGAGACTACTATGTTTAATTATGTTAAGGAAATATAAACGACAAAACATTTTAAATAAACAATGCTAAAATGTATAGTGTTTTTTTTTTCGGACTGCAGGATCTCAGATAGGTGCAAAGAACATCTTAAAACATCATCAGTAATGCATTATTTGCACAATCCCGTATATATTAATATTATGAATGTGAAAGTAACTTTGCATCTGTTGCTCTTTCACGACCAAACCGCTCAACCGGATTTGAAGACATTTGGTATGACGCAAACTTTAACTCCAGGAAAGGACATGGCTACAATTTTCCTTAATAATTGATTTATCGTCGATTCAATATTTCAATATTTAAAAGCGAAAAAGCGCACATTCGTGTCTTTCACACTTTAGACTCCGAAAACTTTGTACATTTATATGCTTTAATAACTGATTCAGCTGAGCTGAGATGGCCCAGTGGTTAGAACGCGTGAATCTTAACTGATGATTGCAGGTTCAAACCCAGCCAAGCACCACTGTATATATGTGCTTAATTTGTGTTTATAATTCATCTCGTGCTCGGCGGTGAAGGAAAACATACACGTGTCTAATTTCATCGAAATTCTGCCTCATGTGCATTCCATCAACCCGCATTGGAACAGCGTGGTGGAATATGTTCCAAACCCTCTCCTTAATGGAGCAGGAGCCTTATCTCAGCAGTGGGAAATGTATAGGCTGTTACTTTACCTGATTCATCCTTCGAACATCAGAAGGCAGGCGAAGACTAGAACTAGGCTACAATCGTTGGCAACATCTTGTAATTCATTTCAAGCCATTGTCGTGTTTCATGGGCACGGATGGGATGTGGAAATTTCCAACATTTATGTTGTTTTGTATTTATTGTATTTCTGTGACCAAAGTGGAAAATCATCTCTTAAGCTATCAACGCTCTGGTGCTACTTGTTGAATGCCGAAAAATAATGATTAATAATAATCGAATCAATTTTAAAAACAAAGTTAATAATTTACGTCATATATAGTTTACCATCTAACTGTTTCACAGAGACTTTGGCCGGTGACGACCACTTGCCATCAGGTGGACCATTTGCCCAATTTAGACAGAAATTTGACACTTATGGTTACTGTACAAGACCAATTATAAAATATCAATAAAGGTAAAGAAATAAATAATAAACATAACTAATCTATGGAACAGAATAATTATAAAATCGGTTGACATACACAAAAACAAATACGAATATGAAGTCGTATGTTATTATGAGGAAAACCAAAATATGAATACTTGAATCTTATTCCTGGCTCAGTTGTAATTATTCACGCTAAACATACGGCTATGTATAATAATTATGCTATAATTAGTGCGTAAACAGTAATTTTTACCTACATCATGGTCTTCCGTAAGTATTTTTTTGTATCCTGATGTTTAATGAATAAGGTTTCAATAATTTGGTATTAAATTATTTTAACATTTCTATATTATTTTATGTATGTATATTGAGGAAAGGATAGTATATAATTCTATGTAGCTGAAATGATTATTTTGAGCATGGATGTGGATGGATATAGAGGTAGAGGACGACCAAGAAAACGATGGATGGACTGTGTGAAAGACGATATGGCTAGAAAGAATGTTACTTGTGAGATGACGTCTGACAGAGAAGTATGGAAGGAGAAGACATGCTGCGCCGACTCCAAATAAAATTGGGAAAAGGGCAGGAGGATGATGATATAACAAGACGTTAATAGCCAACTTGAGTACTCAAAAGAGGAGCCTGAAAGGGGCTTTACAGATAAAAATAAATACAATTGATACAGTAGCTAAATCAATATTGTGTCCAAGGAAATATTAATGATTGATGATAAAGAGATCAAAACCTATTTCTCTCTATGTATAGTTTCGATGTGTGAACCTCATGTTTTCTGTAAAAAAAAAATTGCGTTTACTTTTGTGAGACGTGTTTTTTGATAACAAAAAAACACGTCTCTTTAGTATCTTGTACTTCAGGAAAAGACGACATCAATTGTTTATAAATTAATAATGTATAAACCACAGTTTTCGTTTAATTTAATCTCCATACGAGCTAAGATCAGAAATCATTTGTCAAATATCTTGTTTTGTACAAAGGTTGGTATCGAATTTCAGCATGATATTATTATGAGTATTAAGATATAAAAACATATGGCCTAGCAGACAAGTACGTCAGTCTGTGCAAAGCGAGTAATTAATGCATCTAGCGATGAAATAACTTATAATATAGTAACTTATATTTTTAATTGAATTAAATCCAATTTTCAGTCACAACATTTAATCACAGAAATGACTCGCCTGACTTTTTCATGTCAAATAGATTACTTTTGAACCGTGCTATTTATTCTTCCAGCTGTAATAATTATGCTAATGGGTCTGACCATTCAGTCGCTTGGATTATTTCATCAGAAATCAATGCAAATCTTCAAAGGACCTTCTTCACTAAGCGAGGGATCTCTGTTTGGTTACAGCATGTCTTATGAATCGAAATTTCAAAGGTACCAATAATACTTAAGTTAAAATTTTCTTTGGTAATGACCTAAACTTAATTAATGAAGTAGTACATTATCATTATATTATATAACCTAAGTTACGAAACAAAAATAATAAAAAATATCTTTGATGTTATTATTTTCAGTTTAATAGTGAGTGCTCCGAAGGCTAATGATATTGGGCGTATTTTCACCATCAACATTAACAGTTCAGAAGTCACAGATGTTCGTGTCCCTTTAAAAAGATGTAATGTATACAGAAATATATAATTAATTAATAGTTTTTTTTTTTTTTCATTTTACTTTAAGCTTAATAGATTTTGTTTGTGGTTCAAATGAGACAACATGCCCTTTACAACTACGTGAAATGTTCCCGAGGCAATTACCAGGAAACTTTTTCCAGATTACACAAGTCAGTGTTTATACAAATGTCGACCGAGTAGATTGTAGCGATTAGTGCTGTCTACGTGCTTATTTCTAGAGTAATAGGCGCTCTACACTCACGGAAGAACTTCTCGCGAGAATCTCGGCAATAATCTCGCGCCAGACCTTGTTCTGGGTACACACTCACAAGGTTCTCATTACAGCGTTCTCGGCTCCTTTGTCGCGCCCCACAAAACTGACAAAAATCGGAGAACAAAACGAGAACCATGCGAGCACCCGCGAATCGGTTCCACATTCATGTTTCTCGTGTATTTCTCACGTTACGTATTCTTATTATATTCTTCACGTTACTCCTCAATACGGGACGTATGTATGAAAAATGTTAGGATAATGACGCGAAACATGCGCGCTCGCTCTCAAAGAGGTAGCAAGCAGCGTGTCGTGTAACATAAAATGATATGTTGAAGGCTCTGTGCAATGTTGCAGCAACATATGGAGTGCAGCAACATTTTGTCCCACAACATGATGTGCTGTTTGCACATCAAAATGTTCCCTAGTGTGTTGGTCACAGTAAAAAGTCTTAGTATATAAATATGTTTGTTTGTCTCGTGGTAAACAGTAAACAAGTTATTGAAAAATTCTTTAATTTTAATAAACTAAAGCGTTTACTAATTTAAATTTATGTTTGGTATAATCTTGTTGTCTCGCTACAAAACTAGGTTAATGTGATGATATAAAACAAAGTTTTGTAGAGAATATTTTTTTCCAGTAACGCCAGAATTAATAAAACATGACTTCTGGCTAGGAGCTACCGTGAAAGCAAGTTCAGATTATTTTGTGGTAAGTTAGTAACTCCAGTTTTTTTAACGTAAATAGGTAGGCGGTCCGGCAAATCGGCCATGATTGATGTTAATTGGTCACCGCTGAATTGGCGCTTGTAGAAATAATTACCAACTTTGAGAACTAACATGTTATGTCCCTTGTGCCTTTATTCACACTGGCTCACCCTTTAAACTAGAACATATCAAGTATTGCTGCTTGTCGGTGTCCATTTCTATACTCGAGGTTTATTGAGAATTTCTCAAGAGAAAACTTTTAACTTAAATTACCCCATACAACAACAACAGCCTGTAAATTCCCACTGCTGGGCTAAAGGCCTCCTCTCTCTTTGAGGAGAAGGTTTGGAACTTATTCCACCACGCTGTTCCAATGCGGGTTGGTGGAATACACATGTGGCAGAATTTCTATGAAATTTGTCACATGCAGGTTTCCTCACGATGTTTTCCTTCACCGCTGAGCACGAGATGAATTATAAAGACAAATTAAGCACATGAAACAGCGGTGCTTGCCTGGGTGTGAACCCGAAATCATCGGTTAAGATGCACGCGTTCTAACCACTGGGCCATCTCGACTTTGTCGTTTTTAATTTCCCCATGCTTTATCCCAAAAGTTGATATGACCTTATACTTAGCTACTAGACTAGTGAGCAGTAAATATAAAACTAGTGGCACGAAAAACTTCATGTTTATTCAATAGATTTTTAGGAAATTCGAAACCTATGATTTTATATATAATATATAACCTAAGTTTTGTTTTGATTTATTTTCATTCTATACTGATGAAACCTCTTTTAAATTAAAGTTTTAGTGTAAAATACATTAGTTCTTTATAACTAGCCAGTTATTTCTTTCCACTCTCCATAATTATTTTTTTATTAAATTTTAAAAATTTCCCTCCTTCCAGACTTGCACTCCGAGGTACAGTGAAATGAAGACTGCTGTATCGGAAAAAAAACCAGCAACAGTCGGTGTGTGTTTCATAAAACAACAGAACGACAAAATCGTTCCCTTGAAAACAATAACCAACAGTGATCGCAATCGCAATACAGATATGAAATTTAGTAAGTACATTTATGCTCATAATAAACTTTTATTTAATAATTTTTTGAAGGCTTTTACGCAGGCGAGTTTTCGGATCCGATACAAGATGTGAATCTTTAAGAAAAGAGCGCACATCTTCCTAAAAGAACGGCAAGGTATGCGCAAGCTCTTCGGTGTTGCAGATGTTCCTTCCTCCTGCTTTTGCCACCTATCACATAAAAAAGATTTATTAATATATGTACAGCAAATGAAGGCTCGGTTAAATTCGATTAGATTAGGATCGATTCGTTTTGTTGACGATATTTGTCATTGATACGCAACATTGACTATAAATATTATTTAAATAATAGGATACACGAATCAAAATGGCGTATCATTGTAGGATGGTTATGAAATTTCAGGAATCAGAAACGAAATGAATTATTTCTGAACACATTGCCGGTTTTTATCAAAAAAGAAATTTAACAGGGCTACTTGTATATATTATCCATCTTTAGCGCGATACATAGCTTATATGTCCCATAGCATAGCTAAATATAAAGTAAAAAGTAGTGTATAAATGTGTCTTCTTATAGAAACAAATTTATAAAATACCATCACGGTCTCAACAGTTTTGAATCATTTTGCATAAAACTTTCCATGGAAATTTAACGGTGAAGTTTAAACCTAAATACATTATGCATGAAAAACGCTTCGTCTTTGTGGCTACACAGTTTTTTCATCAAACATCGGCTAGATCTTTATAAAATCTTGATTATATAAGCCCACGAACACTTCTGGTGCTTCACAGGACATAATATCCAAGCTTCCAAGATTGATAGCTTATTGGCACTGCAAGGAATGCTAGGAGAAAATTGTCAGTTGTGATCACCAACCTATACTTAAGAAAACTTCTCTATTTTTTGCTTGCTATTTACAGCGTCGATTATTATGGCCGTTGGTGATCACTTATCATCTGTTGGTCCATTTGCCCATCCAGCTGAACGCAGCGCCACCTACTTAAACACAATCTAACCCATCCACCCAAACACATAAAAGATACATAAAAATCAGCCTAGTCATTGATTCCTTCAATCTCTGCTAGATCAGTCATATACCTAAAATATAATTATGTATACGTCGCAGAAAAATTGTAAATAGACAACATAAGTGTTATATACAACATATAATAAAACATATACAATTTCGATAATTCATAATATTTAGTTTAGGTTTGGTTAGAATTTTTATACTTTAACTGAAATTTACTTCGATATAATCTACCAAAAAATATATTCGTTAAATTATAAGCAGTATGTTACGATTCACAATCTTTCAGCAGTTTACACTCTCGCGAGGACTATAATGTAACGGCATTTACAATTTTACGCTGACATATATAAAGTCATTGAATTTCAAAATGAAACATATTAAAAAATGCAATTATTATCAATACTTTAAATATTTTATATTCTTTAAAATACGTTGGGTAAATTATAATGAATGATTTAATAATTCTATTAATTCCTTTAGAAAGAATGATGGATTCCTTCGGATGGAGTATGGACGTGACATCACAGAACGAGTTACTTGTGGGTGCACCGGCTATGAATAAAGGTAATACGTATGCATTAGTAATAATAATAACATTAACTTTTATACTACTTACTAAGTAGCGGATACTTTATTCAAATCGTATATCAAATAATTCCTATCAATCTGTAATACCTATTATTTACACAATACTAGAATATGTCTTGTTTATTAATATTTGACCCAATTTTTATGGGACGTTATGTACACATAAGTCTCATTTTGAAAAGCTTCAGCCATAGATTTGTATCATGGCTATTTGAAATGCACAAAAGCGATTAGCCGAAATACGATCACAGTGGCGTGAAATTGAAGAGGCTTATGTCCAGCAGTGGACGAATATGGACTTATGATGATGATGATGAAAAGCATGCTTATTGCTATATTTATATAATTTTAACCTCAAATAAGAAAAGTTAAAAATGACACAAGTATATTTTTGTCTTAAATTTTCGCGATTATTACACATTTAAATAAAACTAATTATAACGGATGAATCGCGTATATTAATTATTTTTAAACATCCCGACGTTTCGAGCACTTTGCAGTGTTCGTGGTCACGGGTAGACGTGACGGGTAGAGTCTACCCGTGACCACGAACACTGCAAAGTGCTCGAAACGTCGGGATGTTTTAAAAATAATTAATATACGCGATTCATCCGTTATAATTAGTTTTATTTAAACAAGTATATTTGTTAATTATTTTGATTCGATATGGTCAAAGTTACAAATGTCACATTATTTTTCAACAAATTGTATTCAATATTTTTCAGGGCGGGTGATGATTTACAAAAACGATCTACGTTCAGTTACTCCGAAACTGATTTACAAAATAAGCTACGGGAACCCAGTTCTTTATAATTTCGGTAAGTACTAAAATAAATCGTCAAAATATTGTACGATATTTTCCAATGCGTCCCGAAAGACTGTCCCGTTATTTACCAACAGAATACAGAGAATATCGAGTTCGGTTTGTTGTATCCTTTACTGATGGGATACATCGATTGCAATAACAACGTAGAATTCTGTTATGTAACCTAACGTTTTGATATGTGTATAACGAAAACACATCTGTTAAGCCTCGACTCTTCCCCTAAGAATGTATATCATCCATCATTCGAGCTTGGACAATAACTCTTCGACTATCGGATATTATCCCATTATTGTATTTAGCTTGGACTAGAGAGCTACTCAAGACTTAGCTCTGTGCTTAGCAAATTTAGCAGAGTCATCTCACAATGTACCCTAACACATGTGAACTGTCTAATCCCTCACTCAAATGACTGATGGTACTGTTACCGTAGCCGGAGTGAGTCCATTATAAATTAATCTATGATTTCCTTTATAAAGTTTTAATGTTTGCAAGCAATTTTTATCTACTATTTGACATGAAAAGTTCAGTGTATCATACACATCTATTGAGTAATATTTTTTGTAACTCTAGTAAGTTTAAAACTATGTATTTCTAAGTGATGTGTTTCGACGCTTCCATGTTGCAATTATGGTACCAAATATTTCCTAAAACCTTCCACCTTATAAATTGATTATTTAATTTTTAATATATATATAAGGGATAATATTATATAGATAATATTTAATATATTTATATGAGCAAGTTGAGTTTTTAAATTTGACCAAATAATTAAATATGTTTTAGGCTACAGTATAGCCAGTGGAAAATTCTTCTCGAAGGAAATTAGTTACGCAGTCAGCACGACTTTTGGTGAATTGGGATTTGGCAAGGTATTGTATTATTTTTTCACTATATTTTGTCAAATATTCTTTTACGCAGCTTAGTAGAGTGTGGCATAGGGGATAAGTTTTATGCACTTTTCAGTCAACCTTTCTCTCTCTCTCTCTAAATTTTTCTTCTTTTATTATATAGTTATATTACTACTCAATTAACTATGTTCAAACGTTGTTAATTTATTTCATCCTGTCTGTTGTTTAAAACATTTTGTAATTTTTTTAATTGTATGATATACAATGTGCTCTGATATTACTTTAATATATTATTTTCACTGTTATGGTTTATCGACTTAAACTTCAGTTAAAGCACAAAATGAATAAAATCAAATCATAATAAACTTTATTCAAGTGGGTTTTTACAAGCACTTTTCATCGTCATTTTACAATTAAGTGAAGCTACAACCGGTTCGGAAAGTAGATTCTATCGAGAAGAAGTGGCAAGAAACTCAGCAGTTACTCTTTTTCAACATTAAAAAAATACAAGGCGTTATAAGCTTATCCTTACTTCTAGTGCACATACAATCACATTTCGATCCATTGTACCAGACTACATATATTTGACGGCTATACAATCTGGAGTAAGTTTCAAACCTTCAGCTCAAAGTGGAGAGGAGGCCTTTGCCATAGGACTTTAACAAGCTGATACCTCAGATTTTGTTCTAAAATATATTTATTATCTATACAGGTATATTTCTTTAATTCGAAGTATGAAAATATTGGGGCAATCAATGATGATAACCTCGGGACGATGTTCGGTGCTACACTCTGTTCTGCGAATTTAGGAGTTGACGCTTTGCTGGTTGGTGCTCCAGCATTTGCTGACAGCGATTACACATATGACGTCGGCGCTGTTTATATTTACATGGCGCAATCCGGAGCTAGTTCAAACGTAATACTTTTATTAATTATTTATCAACCAGAAGGTACTAAACGAAATTAAGATTATCATAACAAACCCGAAATGGGTGACGTTTGTAGGTCAAAAACTGATCTCCTTTCTAATTCATTTATACATGTTGGTCAAGTTGATTGATAAAATAAGAGGATTCTGACATTATATATAACATTTTTTATAAATGTTTCTTATTTTTAATTTCTCTTATATGTTTTTTTTAATTATTAACAGCTGCATCTGTGACTACAAGCCGTATTTAATAAAAATCATAATTCACCATATTTAAAAAAATATATTCTCCTATTATTTTTTTGTAATTATTTTATATGCGGCAAAAAAAAATAATGTAACTGTACTATTATGTAGTATCAATTCGTATATCACTCGTAAAATATTGAAAAATCATTAACAATGATAGGTACGATTTTAATATAGTAACACAAACGTCACCTCAGTAAATACACTATAGCTACTATGTAAAACTGTCTAAATATGAAATGGCATAAATTGAGTTCAGGACCACAATTTCCAAAAATAACATTGAATCATATAACAACGCACCAAAGTTATTAATTTCTCCAATTTTTGCCCTGTGAATTGCGATTATTTTTTAACAAGTATGTGATACTATTATAAAAGTTTATGTAAATATAATTAGGTACCTTGATTTACAATATAACGCAATTTTCAGGAAATGTCTTTAAAAAGAAAGCTCGTGGGTAAATCTAGTGGGGGACATTTTGGACACGCTATCCTGAGCATTGGTGATATGGACGGAGATTTAAAAGATGGTAAAACAAAAATTGATACATAAAAATATATTCTAGGCGAAATGGCCAGAGAAGCCGAGATGGCCCAGTGGAGCCGAGATGGCCAAATGGTGCGAGTGCATCTTAACCGATGATTGCCGTTTCAAACCCAGGCAAACACCACTGAATATGCATGCTTAATTTGTGTTTATAATTCATCTCGTGCTCGGCGCTGAATAAAAACACCACAAGGAAACCTGTATGTGTCTCATTTCATAGAAATT
Organism: Vanessa cardui; assembly: GCF_905220365.1. Lineage (NCBI taxonomy): Eukaryota > Metazoa > Arthropoda > Insecta > Lepidoptera > Nymphalidae > Vanessa > Vanessa cardui. The sequence continues at coordinate 11,738,323 of NC_061133.1, read as the reverse complement.
CTACCACATTTGTATTCAAGTAATCCACATGGGTGGAACAACAACAACAACAGTGTGGTGGAATATTCTCCAAACATTCTCCTCAAAGGGAGAGGAGGCCTCAGCACAGCAGTGGGAAATTTACAGGCTCTTGTTGTTATAAAAATATATCGAAACAAACGACTGCTTACATATTCAATTACAGAAATCCAATAAATCCAAATTAATAGTTGTTTTATTTACAGAGATAGCAATAGCGGCACCATACGATGATGACGGCAAAGGCGCAGTTTATATTTATACCGGAGAAGGAATTTTACAAGGAAAGCTTTTACAGAAGATTCAACCAGAAGGATTCTATGACTTCGGTTACAGCTTAGCACTTGTGAAAGACTATGATGGAAATGGGTGTAATGGTATTATATCTTAATTACATACATATGTACATGATTTTTATTGGATTTAAATATAGGGATACATTTTTAACTTTACAAGTAGATAGACAACGAGATAATTTGACGTAAATTCAAATGTAATTTGCATTACGTAGGCACTGCATTCTTAATGGCTTTTTATATAAGATTTATACAATTTGTATTTTATATGATAGTGTATCATTACCCTTTTAACAATAAACTAAAGGACTACTTAAACTTGGTGATAAGGCTTACTCTTATGTTTAGCCCTTCTAGACAAGGGCCTAAAATCTCAGTTCCAAAATTTAATGTCACATTGCCGAAAGAAGAGATATTTAACAAGAGATATTTCTAACATTATTAATGTCTTTCGTTGAGGTGATCAGTAACTGTGAATATCAGATTGTCTACTACTCAAATTTCCTATCTGTTAGAATTAAAGTAGATTATTTAAGGTATTATTATTCCACTTTGTTACCTGTATAACTGCAAACAATGAAACCAATTTGCCAAGAATAATGCTAAGTATTCAGAAAAATTAAACTCGAGATCTGTTCTTAAATGAATAAATGGAGCTGTTCCCTACAAGGACTTGACAGGGCTCGTCTTCGTCAAAACCAGAAATAATATAGTTTACTAAAGACTAGATAAATTGTTTTTTTTAATTAATTACAGAGTTGGCAATTTCTTCACCCAAAAATGCAAGTATATTTATATTTCGGAGTGTAGCTGTTATAACGGTGAACTTACGCACAAAGTTTCCAAATCTTCAGGTATGTAATATAATCTTACTAAATTGTGATCTCACTTTATATTTAAGCCCAATCATTATATATGCTACATTTAATTTCCTCTATCTATATTTCAGAATCACAAAAACAAAACACACTTCGCATTTGATTCGTGTCTAGAGGTCTCGCCTCCAATCAATCCAAAAGTTTTTAGTGTTGGTATGTAATATTGGTAAAATATTTAAAAATATCACTGAAAGTGTATTCTAATTGTTTTATTATGGTTTCAAACATTTATTAACATAGTAATTAAAAACATTAAATGCTTAAATATATATACGAATATAAACTAAAACTAGTTACTGTATAAATCTTGACCGCGTGGAACGGTGGCAAGAATGCTAACAGCATTTCCCCGTTGAATCACAATTCCGATCCTCTGGGCAAAAAACGAACCAGCCCTCTTGCCACCAGTGGAGGCAATGAGGCGAGGTGTTATACTTTTGTTGAAGCTTTTTGCATCACTACTCCAAGGGCCAAGCGTTTCGGATTTTGAATCTGATCTTCGGTGTATTTATAAATTATTTCGTGTGACAGTGGAAGTCTTTGTTGAGGAGGACACGTGACAGACAACTATAACAAGTGTATCCACCAACCCAATTTAGTGGAAGGATGTAGAATGAACGCAGCAAAACATCCTCTAAAAAAGGAGGCAATCTCTTTAAAACAGCATTCGAACAGAAGCTGTTGTTTTTAAAATGACACATTTATTCTTTACAGATTTGATAGTAAAAATTGAAACGACTGACCGAAATTCAAAACTGATAGGGTCTAATGGAACCAACACATTTACCTACGAAGTGTCACTGAATGAAAATATTCCATCGTATTGCAGAAGCATTGGAGTGCAGAGCATACTTACTCCTGTAAATATACTTTTGACGACTTTAATTCAAATTTTAATAAACGCGAGGGGAACCTTTTTTGTGAAAAATGAAATTCTACCATATGTTTACTAAATCAGAGTGAAACAGAGGAATAGAATAACATTCATTCTTCATCTTCATTTAACATATAATTATGTATTTTATCCATTTCTTTTAAGTCAAATAAGTAGGTAGACTGGCAAAATCAGATGGTAAGTGGTCACCACAGACATTGATACCGGCAGAAATATAATCATCTCTATCGTCACAAATGCACCACCAGCCTTCAGGATTACGATGATACAAATAAACCGTACACCAGGAGTTCCATCAAACCAGAAAATAACAATAACAATTGTTGCTGATTGGTGGTAAATTACATACAGTGTACTTGGCCATATTTTTTTGTGACGGTTTTAGGGAGGGGCGCGATGGGGAGACGGCCCATGTCGCCAATTTTGGGGGGGGGGTGATTGATGGAAGTGGAATACTTCCCCCACTAAGCTGGAACGCGTGGTGGATGGTGGAGATAGCTAAATTGAATTAGGGATAATTAAATTTCCTTAAGTAAAATATTCTTGCCCAAGGTGTCAGACCCTCTAACGCCGGCACTGATTATATATTTGGATGAAAATACTATACTATTAAAAAAATATCTTGATGTAAAATAAATTATAATTTTTAGGTAAAAGAATACAATCTAGTAATAGCGTACAAGATATCCGTCTCTTTGAAAGACGATCCCCTGAAAAGAGACGATTTTAATATTTCAAGAGCGATTCTTAGCGAACGAAGTGTTTTGGATGTGAGCGGCGAAGAATGGACAAGTGACTGTGGAGGTCAGCTTTGTGTACCGGATTTGAAGCACACCGTGAACTCTTCTATATCGTGAGTTTTATACATCAAAGCATTTTCTCGTATCATTCAAAGTGCCGTGTTCAATATAATTTACTAAAGAAACAATAGACGATCTCCGTGGCCGAGTAGTGTGTACAACGGTTTTCATGGGTACGTCCACTCTGAGGTCCCGGGCGAGTCAATATAGAAAATTCATTAGTTTTCTATGTTGTCTTGGATCTGAGTGTTTGTGATCAACACAGGTGCTTTTTAGTTACTTACATTGAGTTCAGTAATTTATGTGATGTTGTCCAATATTTATTTATTTAGAATATGAATATGATTTTAATAGATAAACTGTAATCTGTATGGTACTAAGCGAATTCTGACAGAATAGGAAGTCAAAAGAACTTTTTAAGTCGTAAAAATTTAAGACAGAAAATTTTGACTCGTTTGATTGAGAAATCTTACAATTATATAAAATACATATATACTTGAGCAGAATTCCATGCTATGTATATTTTATTCAGTCTTGAATTTAGAGAATCTTTGTAATGATGAGAATAAATGAATTGGCTGGCTTCCAATCTTAAAGACTGCTGAAGATATCGACAATACATCATTTCTGAGACAGGGGTATGAAATGCTACCAGAGTCCTTAACGCAGGTACAATTATAAAAAACCTCATTTTACAAGGCTTATCAGGAAAAATCATATTTTTCGTTTTATAGGGTACCTTATCTCGTGGGCTCTTCGAATATGGAAAAGTTTACATTATCAGTGAAAAACGTCGGGCAAACCGCGTACGGTGCGTGCGCTATCATATCTGTGCTCGAAGCTCGCGTACTGCGCCCCCCTCCTGGGTGCACGTTACTCAAAGACGGTACACAATTCATATGCAAGCCTGATCAACCGCTTCGTAATGGGGAGATCTGGGTAAGTAAGAGCTACGTATTGACAAATGTACGCAAAGATAAGAAATATTCGTATTCAATTACAATGACAGCTTTTGTCAAATTCTGTAGAAAATTTTAGAAAATAGGTATGGTACGACACCACTTAGATGTAGCATCGGCAAAATTCGTAAAACCGATCACATCCGAATTAAGTACGCGATTTTTATGTGAATGTGATCTTTACACAGACGCAATAACTTGTAATAATATATGACCTAATATATTCGTCAATTCGACACGTTAATTTCACGAGAATCAAGGAGCTGGTTGCGGGCTGCACAAGACCGGTCGTTGTGACGATATTTGGGTAAGGCCTATGTCCAGTAGTGGACGTTCCTTGGCTGACATGTTGATGATGATTATGATGGAGCAATAGGGAGCTATTTCTATTGCTTGTATATTCGGCAGTCAATCCGTTTTATTTATTTTGCCGATGCTACATCTAAGTTATGTCGTACTATATATGTCTACGTATAAAATACAAAAGGTGATGCGACGTAAAGGATTGATCATTTCATTTTAAGTAGAACAGTAGATACAAAGTGACATCAGAACAAAAAAAATACATTTCAAAACAATCTTGGCAAATGATCTATAATAAATACAGGTAATCTCAACACGCACTAATATATTGCACAATATTTATTAAAAACATATGTGTTTATTGGTGTATAAAAAAAGAAAATACAGAGTAATTTAAATTATTTTACAGATAATTCATCCAATCGAAGTCGAAACAACTTTGCTTACAAGTGAAAACGATAAGCTTACAATTCGAAGTGATTTATATAATAACTGCAACAATAAGACGGACAGAAATATATTTGAAGATAAATTTATTCTTCGCAGCGACATTGAGAACATTTCACTTAAAGGGTAATTACTTATTTAGACTATAACTTTGAGAAAAAGTGGCCGAGAGGTTAGAACACGTGCAACTTAACCGGGTTAAATCCAGGCAAGCAACACTATATATATGTGCTTAATTTATGTTTATAATTCATCTCGTGCTCGGGAAGGAAAACATCGTAAGGAAACCTGCATGTGTTTAATTTCATCGAAATTCTCCCACATATGCATTCCACCAAACCCCATTGGAACAGCCTGGTGGAATATGTTCCAAACCCTCTCCTCAATGGAAGAGGAGGCCTTATCCCAGCAGTGGGAAATATACAGGCTTTACGTTTTTTACTTTTTGAGAAAAAAAAATTATCAGCTCATTTTTATACATTAACAATCTTTCATAGAGATTAACATTCCTGTTAACACAATTTCTGTGTATTTTATTAATATACAAGAAATAGCTAGAATATACAATAGCTACATAAATATTTATGAAACTGAATTGTTGTACATACGACCGAGAAGGATCCTTTCCCAAACAAAATGCCATTATAGATTTGTCTTCAAAAGACCTAAATTCTACTCGTGAAAGAAGCAGATAAATACTTTTCATGAAATATAAAAATTAAAAAGAACTACCGCCAGGTAATATAAGGTGACAAATAAATACATTCGATTTTATATTTCATCGTTTTAACAAAAAAACTATTCTCATCAAAGTAACAATATAACGCAGTATTGTTCAAAAATATTTATATTGAGTTTTAGATTAGATTTTTTGCTTTTTAATATAGAATTGCTGCGCACATTTTTAAAATATATTCGAATATAAATAGTTGAACCGATTGATTCGATTTATAAATATTAACTCGTTTTATCAAATTCTTTAATAATCTGTGTTTTATTTCCAGCCAAACAAATCCAGAAGAGGCCGTTAATATGACAAGAAGCGATGTATACGAGTTAGGAAAAAGTATGGAACATGTTTACACGGTAAGTAATTATCTAAATGTACATTATGAAAGACAAACCTTCAGTACAAAATATTTAATCATATTTTTTCAACCGTTTCTTTTAACAAGTGACGATCTTTAGAATTAACAATAATGAATGTAACGGTAAAAAGTCAATGTACGAATTTCGAAATTCGAATCTCGAAGGAATATAGAAATTGGTCCAGTTTATTTGGCATTGAGCTTTAAAATCGATATTAGTATTAAACAATTAATTCGATAATTTGTGGTACTTAGTGATTACTTGGTGGTAAGGTTTTGTGGCCTTGAAGGTAGGTAGTACCTATACATAATTTAGTATTGTTGGTTTAAATGTTTTTCCCCAAGTATCTGGGCAGTGATGTTCACTTATCATTAAGTGGCCCATTTGCAGGTTCGCCCACCTAAATCGTAAAATAAAACAGTTCTTCCCCGGCTTTCTGTTTCACGCTTCCGTCCCTTTTTACAAAATAACTCCCAAATATTACAGGAAGTCTGACGAAAAATGTTACCCACATAAAAAATAACGATAACACATTAAAATTGAATTTATATAAAATTTAACAAACCCAAACAAATACAAAATGTATTTGAATATTTCTGTCAAAACAATACTTCATAAATCAAAGAACTAGCATTTTTACAAATTCTTTTATTACTATGCATAGACCTAAAAGGTCATATATTATGAAATAATTAATAAATATAAATAAAATCTGTCGCTTTTTTAGACAAGACATCAAAACGTATGCTATTATATAATGATAAAAATATTGGAATATTTGTAAACAAATGTTTTCAGCCGGAAAAAAGAACTGCGAATTTTTTTAAAATAAGAACTGATAATTTCCATTTTTTAATCCACAGATAAGTAATAATGGGAAAACAAATTGGATCGGTGTCAAAAGCGAAATTGTTTTAGACAACGTACCATATATCAATTATTCGGGAGCTCCCATTATAGTAAGTATTCAAATATTCGCAATAGTCTTGCTTCGACGTTATTGGACTTTAAATTTTCCAATTTAGATGTACATTGAACTCAAAGAAAAAAGAGAAAAACCTCTGAAAGATTTCCTTTTGGCAGGACCAATTTTTGGACCATAACATTAATAGGTACATACCATTATAATGTTGCTTTCTTGAGTCTTAACGGGTGATGAAAAATTATATGAAAATGCAAACTATTTTTTATTAGAAACGTGATCTGGCAAAAAAACGTTATGCAAATGCACAGCGTGGAATGAAAAAAGATAGCTAGCAAAATATATTATAAAATGTAAAATTGTCAAATGTTCTTAAGTCTAGCTGTAACCTAGTCGAGGTTATAGTCTAGATCACTGCAAATATTTAACCTTTCTATACTTAAAATGATTGTAATAATTATAAACAAAAATAGTTATGATCATGACTGCGTTGATAATAATAATAAATAAGTTTGTTAATAATTATCTAAATAAAGTTAAGTCTTTATTATGATAATTATCTAAATGAGGACTAGCTATTAGATAGTTTTACATAAATATCAAAATTTATGAAAATATAAATCTTCAATAATAAACGAAATTAAAATTATTTTCGATTTGCATGTTTTAGATATTTATTTGAAAAAGGATAAATATCTTTTGAGATATTTATTATATTCTTTAAATCGATATTACTGAATGTTAATTTGTTATCCATAGATTTCCAAGGACAGATCGTCAGGGATCGGGTGTTCTACGATCAACAGCAGCCGAACCGACTCTCAGATCATAGTATTATGTGACATTGGAGACTTGAAGAGAAACCAAAAAGCCAACGTCATTATTGCGATCACCATCCCACCAAACACATTAGGTGATCTTACAAATACGTTTTGCAGGGCAGTTTCAGATTATATACAACAGTAACAACAACAAAAGCCTGTAAATTTCCCACAGCTGGGCTAAGGCCTCCTCTTCCTTTGAATAGAAGTTTTGGAACATATTCCACCAAGCTCTTTCAATGAGGCTTGTGGAATACGCATGTGACAGAATTTCTATGAAATTAGGCACCGTCACGATGTTTTCCTTCAGCGCCATTCATTATAAACACAAATAAAGCACATGAAAATTCAACGGTGTTTGCCTGGGCTTGAACCCGCAATCACCGGTTAAGATGCACGTTTTCTAACCACTGAACTATCTGTATATTCAATTATCAAGTAAATGTCCCTATATTTTCAGACTTTAAGGAAGAAAATGAAAATGTTACTATTACAACAACGCTTAATTTACTCCTGAACGAGGAAACTATATCTCTAAGGTATGTATTTAATATAATATGTTTATTTAGTGATGACAATTACACATTAAAAAATTAAATTATTAATATTGCAGAATGGACAAAGTAAGTATGTTTTAACATGTGTGTACATTTCGATCATTTTTTTAAATTATATGTATGAATTTCAGTTTGTACACAGTTCTACGATTCATAACAGTTCCGGTCGCTCTATGGATCATCATCGTCTCGTCTCTCGTCGGATTGTTAATCCTTGCGATAATATCCTTTGCATTGTATGAGGTTAGTTGAATCCACTTATTACTATATGATTTTTTTTTTCTGTCAGTAAGCATATATTTTTTTGAGATTGTCACAAATTATCGTTCCCACTTATAGCACAAGTTAGGCTTAATTATAATAGTAAAAATGATTACTTTTAATAAAGGAATCTTTTAATAGAATCGGTTTCAGTTTTAACAATTATAACTGCAGCTTTGGGTCACAATATACATTAATTGATTAGTATTTAGTAGTAACAGTAAAGTAACAGCCTGTAAATTTTCCACTGTTGGGCTAAGGCCTCTTATCCCTCTAAGGAGAGGGTTTGGAACATATTCCACCACAATGTTCCAATGCGAGTTGGTGGAATGCACATGTGGCAGAATTTAGATGAAATTAGCCACAAGCAGGTTTCCTCACGATGTTTTTCTTCACCGAGGAGCACAGATGAATTAAAAACACAAATAAGGCAAATATATATAGTGGTGCTTGCCTGGATTTGAACCCGAAATTATTGGTTAAGATGCACGAGTTCTAACCACTAGGCCATCTCACCATCTCATCTCGGGCCTGTTGCTTGAAAATAATATTAAAATTATATTCTTACAATCGTTCACTTTAAACTTGTAACTAAAAACTAAATTATACAATTTTTAGTGCGGATTTCTGAGGAGGAAGAACAAAGACAAACTTAAAGTACTTAAGAGAGAAGTGCATCGTCAGAGCATGGTAAAGTTGTTTTGTACTACTCGTACTTTGGTACTACTATTAGTTTTGAGGTTATAAATATATTGTTTGATATTTCGTTTTATGCGATACTAGTGGCGACTTCAAGCGCTTTTTATTTTAACATGAATGGTATTATTGTAATCTAAGTTACTCCTTATTGCTCTCTGCAAGTGAAAGTCCCGTCAAAATCTGTCAAGCCTTTCCAGATCACCCGGAAACAGACAGACATAGCAAATTTGTAAAAAAGGTTATACTATATTTTTTTAAAATACTTTCAATCCCAGCTGAAAGTCACTCATCTATATTTGACGCCAAAACTATTACATTTTTTTTTAAACATAAATATTTAATGACAAATAATACATTATTTCAGCTATCATAGTGACGGATATCTGTCAGTGCAAGCCGCAGACACCTTCCCTCCTAGAAATAAATCTTGGAACCTTAATCTTGAACTCACATTCATTTTCCCAAAACTAATGTACTTTTTGAAATTCCAGCGTCGATCCATGATGAGAGAAAGCATGCGCGCTGCGGCAAGCAGACGCAGCACAGAAGACAACAACCATCTCCTAAAACCTGACCTGGATAGTGACCAAGCAGATATAGACAAGAAACTGTTAAATGAACTCAAAAACAGAATGAACTGATTAATAAATGCTTCCAAATCCAAAACTTTGTATTACTTAATTATTTTTTATTTGTATTACTTAATTATAATCAAGGTCAATGAACTGCACGTTATGTTATAACTTTAAAAGCTGACCCAGGATTGGATAACACTCCCCCTGTGCCTGTATTTACACTGTCTAACTCAGTCTCGTGTCTCATCAAAATAGAACACAAAAATAGTAAGTATGTTGTTTTGCAGTGGAATATCTGATGATTGGGTACCTTCCCAGATGGACTTACAGGAAGGCATACTACCTAGTAATTAAATGCCATTTAATATTCTTCTATAAAACGAATGTATTAATTGATTAATTATTAGGTACGCTATGTTTACATACTTGAACGCTACCAGGATAAACTTAAAATAATATGTAGTCTCATTATAAAAAGCGATAAAGCTATTATGAGCTCATTCCTCATTTCTGTTGTGTTTGACCGTGACATAATTTGTCAAATAGGTAGACCTAGGCCCTAGTTATAGAAATAAATTACAAGAGTTGAGAAAAAAATATATAACTATATTAAAAAGTTTGACAAGAAACCAAGATGCTCTATAATATTCGTGTATTTTTTCTTTAATATTTATTAATTCGAATTTTAAAAAATGTTGTTTAAAATGTCAGCCTGGTCGAAATCGGTAAACTAATCATATTAATTTGGTCAAAAAAAAATTTTATTCAATATAAACCACACCTTATCAATATCAGGTACTTATAGTCACATAAGGCAAATAAGCGTTGAAATTAATTTTCCTCGAGATATTTATTGGGATTTTAATAATCAATACAGTTTTTTTCCTTACTTTATTTCATTTAATTTTATCTAATATTTTATATATCGTTTACTTATTTATTTGTTCGTGTTTAATGGTTCATAGATAATGCTCCGATTCGCAACTACGATCAAACTAGTAATCACACATATGTAGATACACTATAAGTGTGAGTGGACAAACACAAATGCATTCTCTTATCTCTACTTCCTGATTGCCATATTCTTACGGAACGCTATCTGATCCGACCAGAGAGATAGTAAGCGCAGACTCTACAAAGCATTTAATAGTAAACTAACAGATTTTGAATTAACAGCTTGTGACTGAATTTATTTACGGAAAAACCTATTAAAACACAAACACACACAAGCACACGCGTAGACATGCGAATATAAACACATAATAGGACTGTTGCTTTATTACTGATTTGGTAATATTTATACCGCCAGAAATTTAACCAATTAAAATAATTTTAAATATCGAAACGATTCCATATTTGAAATTGGAATTGGCGAATAAGTAACACTCAATGATAGCACACACAACTGTGAAGTAGCTTTACTGTTTATATTTATAATAATGACGTTTCAAAATTATTCATAATTAATGCTTAGGCGTGACCACACAAGTCACGTATGATAAATTTTTTTACATATAAAGTGTTAGTGGTAGTGTAAGTTTTATATATAAATTATTACATTATGAAACGTAAGTCTTATTTTTATATTATAATAGTTTTTATGTGTAATTTTTGAAGTACTTACTTAGTTCTTTTTTTGGGAATTGTTGAATCACATCTTCTAACTGAATTTAGGTCAAATGAGGGTCGTGGTCAGACTTGGTCACTGGACGTGGTTGTGGACAAAGAATCCTCACGAGAAAATAATTATCATACAATCATAAATCAAAATCAAAATATTATTTATTTTGAAATCATTCACAGTAATCATCAAGCAATAAGTCAAAGCTTTTTTTATCACTAATATAGTCATGTATTCAAGAAACTATCACCGTTTCTTTCAAAAATATTTATATTTGTTTAAATAGGTACATAATATTGTTAAGCATCTGTAAGTTCACCTACTTCCTGATTGACTGGAAAACATCCTGAAGAGAGTCTAGCTCCAATATTGTAAATTGACCGGACAGATCCTTTTAGAATTATGACAAAAACAAATAGAAATCTACTATTCTTATTGAAAAACCGATTGATTATACATGTATTTGAGACACCTATAGTTATCTCTGGATGTATCTTCAGACGAGACAGAGACAGAGATAGCACCATCCAGCTTTGCTTCAAACATGGTTCACCATTAAGTATTAACGTTTGGACGTGAAAGTTTAGGCATGATTATTTTGATAGATTCAAGCAGGCAATTGCCATCATGTAATTTTCTCTTCTATTTTTGGAAGACCGATTTGACGTGTACGATTATGTAGGAATCATGTTAATTATAAATTTCGTTTTTTAGTATTTGTTATGCTAAATAATTTGTTTTCAGTTTTACACTGCACAATAGTGTTATGGTGCATGTACATTTCCCCTATAACGCCTTTTTATCACGAGGTATCTACGGTAAAACCGAATGTTCTGTTATCAGAGGGTTCGTTTTTTGGGTACAGCATAGCTTCCTTAGATAACGAGTAAGTAGTTTCCACTTCCAACCAGGTATCCTACACATCCCAGATAAATATTTCATTTTTATGATCAACATTTTTGTTTATCAGGTTTTTACTAAATGACAAACAATGAAACATAACATTAATTTTGTTACAATAATTTGTTTGTTGTTTTTAATTGTACCTTTTATATAATCTGTATTTAATTATTACAGTGAAACACAAATATATTTTGACGTATTCTTATATATAGTTTCTAATGTTATTCTACTTCTAAAAAAAATTTAAAGTCAAAGATTTTAAACCTTTCAAAGATAAACATTGAGTGAGTTAGTTTGTCACAACAGTTTTAACATATTTATGATGAAACAGATAATGGATGAACAGATAATGGATTTACTTTTTTTCCAGAATAGTGATAAGTGCACCAAGAGCCGATAATATTGGGAAAATATTTAGTTATGATACGAGAACCGGTACTACGAGTTTACTATTATTGAATCTTAAAAGAGGTAAATGTTTTGAAAACAAATTCAGTAACATATTACTTAACGATCATGACCTCATTAACTTAAATATAGTGTTTCAAGCTATGTGCGAAATGCAAGTGTGACGTGTTTACATTTCTGAGATTAATATGCACTTGGTGGTAGGGCTTTGTGTAAGCCCGTCTGGGTAGGTACCACCCACTCATCAGTTATTCTACCGCCAAACAACAGTACTCAGTACTATTGTGATCCAGGTTGAAGGGTGAGTGAGCCAGTGTATCTACAGGCACAAGAGACATAACATCTTAGTTCCCAAGGTTGGCGGCACATTGACGATGTAAGGAATAGTTAATATTTCTTACAGCGTCATTGTCTATGGGTGCTGGTGACCACTTACCATCAGGTGGTCCATATGCTCGTCCGCCAACCTATACCATAAAAAAAATTAAAAAATAAACTTAAGTAGTCTTATCTCTATAAGATTTCTTATAAGAAAGGTCAGCCGTTCTGTTGCAATTGTTCAGCAAACATCCAACCTGATCTTATCTAAGTTTCGCATTTATAATATTACTAGCTGGTGCATAGGCACAGGGCGTAGAATCTCGGGGTCGCAAGAATAGACAGACTGTGCAGGACTATTGTTTTTTGGAAGCGCACGAGCGTATTTATGTTTAGTGTTTATCGTTAATGGGCAACGCATTTGCAGTAGTGAATCTGCGTTTAAGTTTTAGTGAGTGAGACAGTAAAATAGGCAAATGGTCTGCATAAATAGGACGCAGTTATAAAAGCTCGCACAGGGCAGTGCTGACTCCGCGGATTTACCTGAGCAAAACTATAAAACTTTCTAGTTACCTGATTGGTTAATAATGCACAAACATTATTTAATTTAAAGTTGCTTGTGTTTATGTATTTTATATGAACAAATTTTATATTAAACTTAACACGATTGTTTTGTATTTCATTACCATTATAAACTTCCCTTTACAGGATTAACGGAATTTAACCACGACTATTGGCTTGGAGCCACTGTTACAAAAGGGTCTTCATTTTTCGTGGTGAGTAATGATATTCTGATCTCAATATAGATTACTAGTAGTCGCTCGCGGCTTCGTTCACGTCTTAGGGTGTCGGTTGTCATGTGTTAGACAAAAAAGTAGCCTATGTGTTTTATTGAAGTTCAGGTTTCCTTCATACAAAATTTCATCAAATTCGGTTCAGCGGATTGGTTGTGGAAGAGCGTCAAACAGACAGAGTTACTTTTACATTTGTAATATTAATACAAATAACATAAGACAAGATCGTATGACTTAATATAACAACAGATGATGTACATAAAACAAAAACCTTTTTAATGAACACTGAGTTTTTTTATTTCAGACATGCGCGCCGAGGGTCGTAGAATACAGTAAGTTTCATAGAGTCATCACTATTGTGACTTTATGTCATAGACAATTTTTTATTTTTTATTTTGTGTCATCATCCTCCTGCCCTTTTCCCAATTTTATTTGGGGTCGGCGCAGCATGTCTTCTCCCTCCATACTTCTCTGTCAGACGTCATCTCACAAGTAACATTCTTTCTAACCATATCCTCTTTCACACAAATCAACCATCGTTTCCTTGGTCGTCCTCTACCTCTATATCCGTCCACATCCATGCTCAAGGCTTTTCTCACAATATGTTCCTCATTCCTCCGCATTACATGCCCATACCATGATAGCCGCCTTCCACATAACTTCTCGGCTATCGGTGTCACTTTCAAACTTCCTCTTATGTAGTCATTCCTTACTCTATCCATCCTTACACCACACATTCCTCTTAGCATTCTCATCTCCGCAACATGCAATTGTCTTTCAAATAAAAACAATTTAATCGTTTATTACTATTTCAGTAAACATCCTTGGCCAAGTCTGAATTTAGCCTGAAATAATTGGCATAATAGGTAAATTTACATATACAGCGAAAGCCTAAGAGCTTAGTATCTTTGAGTGCGCGCGCCTGGCAGAACTAACTAGCCAATTATAGCGCACACGAGCAAATGGCTTAATGGTATGTGGTCACCACGGCCTATAGACAATGGTGCTGTAAGAAATATTAACCATTCCTTACATCATCAATATTGCACCAACTTTGGGAACTAAGATGTTATTTCCCTTGTGCATAGTTACACTAGCTCACTTACTATTTACACCGAAACACAACAATACTAAATACTGCTATTTGGTGGGAGAATACTTGATGAGTTGGTGGTGCCTACCCATGCTTGCACAAAGCCCTACCACAAACTAAATAATGATAGATGTCTTAAAGTATTACACGTACGTATTTATTTTCCAGATATAAACCTTCCTACATACTCGTTCACATCAGGAACATGTTTTAGTTTCAGAAATAAAACAATTCTGAAATTGCCAGGAAAATTAGAAAACACGAATATCTTCAGTGAGTATAACAATAAGTGAAAAAGGTTCTATGAGCTTAGTGCAGTGACGATCTGTAATCTGTATTCTTATTATTTATGTATTGTAATCTAATAAAAACAGCTTAAGCGTAAAATTTTCCTTTACTTATAATGTATTCTTAGCATCGAGCAATGAAATCACGAGGTCACCTGTATGTATCGGATGTCATTGTGTCAAACTGGTGGAATAAGCTTAAAACCTTGTCCTTTGTGAGTTGGAAGGTTAGATCAAATATAGTAGGTCTTTGAGCTTCCCGTCGGGGGGATACGGGTTGGTTTTTAGTCAGTAGGAGTCTGTAGGAGTCTGACAGTCCCATTCGCTCTTCCCCAAGGGCGGAGGGTCTCCATGAGAATTATCCAACCGAAAAAAAAGGTCTATGAGCTTTGATATTATTACGCTTAAAGTAGTCAAAATAGCATTTAATAACTTGCTGGGTATAGCAGTTTGAATATATTTTTTATAGATTATCTTTTAAGATTTTTAATGTTGTTTTTTTAAATATGAATAAAATTTAACGCCAAAAGTTACAAGTAGAACCCATCTCTATTGGAAGCTGATTATTAAATCAATAATTATATCAAATTAATGTAAATGCCAGTGTTATCCAGGATTTCAAGGTTTGAATGTCCAAAATGTCACCAATATTTAAACGCTTCTCGTTCCTCAGATGGAAATTTTGATTCTTTTGGATGGAGCATCAACGTGGATCCAGCTAACAGGATTATGATAGGTGGTCCTATTTTAAATGGCGGTAAGTAGTAGTTATAAATTGTGATTATAAAATAATTTATTATATTTTTTCCAAAAATAAATATTTTTGCACCAATTTTTTTTACATAATATTATCTATGATCTGTTATGTTATTTGGACAAAGTTCATAACTTTTTCGAGAAGATTTTTCTAAAAGGAGTTTTCATATTTTATGTTTATTATAGGCTATGTAAGGGTTCATCAAACGAACTTCACTACTCCGTACATTTTGAGGAATACAACAACCACGTACAATTTTGGTATGTATTTTGATCCTATTCTCTCTTATAAGCGTGACAGAATACAGAACCTTATGAACGTAGGCCAGTCAAACGTGCTCTTAAATCAACGTTTAAATTAATTGGATGTTCCATTTTTACTGTCTATAAATTTGTTCAAATAATTCTAAAAAAAGTTGCAAATAAAAATAATCCCTGTGCAATGTGCATGCTTGGAAAAACAAGTATAACTTTATGTCAAAAACATACACGAAAATTGTCTTTATCGAAAATCGCAAAGCTTAAATTTGGATTTAAGTCCTTGTTCGTCTACAGCATCAATAATTAATTAGCATTTATGCGCACAAAACAATGTCTCATGTCCAAAATCTACTTATTGAATTTAAGCCATAACGACCATTCCCAACGTAATCAACTCTTAACCAAAACACCAAAGCTCTATTATTAGTAGATGCAATAAGACGAGCGTTAAATTTAAATGAAATAGAATTTTCATTTCAGGATACAACATCGCGAGTGGATATTTTCTATCAGATAAGGAAATTACCTACGCCGTTAGTACCACTTACGGATCGTATGGCGAAGGCCAGGTACCACAAAACTTCTTACATTAAAACAACTGACATTATACTCTCGCTACTTTTCTTTCTTACTAACTTGGTTACACTTTTGATGAAGCTTGTTGCACCACTAGTCCAAGGGCCAAGCGTTTCGACAGCAAATGGAACAAAAAAAGTAATTTGATATATAATACACGAATATTTAGTTTACTGTTTCGTTTTTTGCCCAGAGGATCGGAATTGCGATTCAACGGCGAAATGCTGCTAGCATTCTTGCCACCATTCCACGCGGTCAAGATTTATACAGTAACTAGTTTTAGTTCATATTTGTATATATTTAAGCATTTAATGTTAATAATTCTTATGTTAATAAATGATATATGTTTTTGACTTGGTTACAGGTATCTATATTTAGCACAGATTTCAATGAGAAATATAGAATTATCGGGCTAGTATCGGCTGGAGTTGGGTCTATGTATGGAGCTACGCTATGCTCTTTACGTTTGGAAGGCAGCCGTTCTTCTTTGCTGATAGGGGCTCCAACTTTTACAACAAACCCTCACGAGTACGACCAAGGCGCTATCTACCTATATGTGCCAATTTATTCTCCTAACGCCACTGAAGTAAGTGTGAATGGAATGATTGCTATTATTTTTTAAAAACTTTAATATTGATAATTCGACCTAGATTTTAAAATGTTTATATCTTGTGAGTTACACATATGTCTGATTTAAGACGCTGGTGCTGAAGAGAATAATAAATGGGACCTCGAGCGGTGGTTACTTCGGTTACTCTATTATCAATATTGGGGATTTAGATGGCGACAGCAAAGATGGTACGTAATTCTTATCATTTAAACGAGGGATATTTCATATATTCGCGTATAGTCTAATTTTCAACATTGTGTTAATATATGTATGTATATTCTCGATGGCAGTGGCTTTATGTAAGCCCGTCTGGGTAGGTACCACCCATTCATCAGTTATTGTACCGCCAAATAACAGTACTCAGTATTGTTGCGTTCCGGTTTGAAGGATGAGTGAGCCAGTGTAACTACAGGCATAACATCTTAGTCCATCCACCATCCCAAGGATGGTGGCATATTGACGATGTAAGGAATAGTTAATATTTCTTACAGCTTTATTGTCTATGGGTGAAGGTGACCACTTACCATCAAGTGGCCTACATGCTCGTCCGCCAACCTATATCATAAAAAATCTAGTTAATTAAAAATTCTTATGTCTAGAATATTTTTTAAAACTTCACTATACCCACTTTTGATGCTTAAGAAAATTGGACATAAATAATCTAAATTGACATAGAATATTTAAAAATATTAAACAATAATTCTACGACACAACGTTTGAAATCATACTTTTTCTAATTGTAAGCAACACAAATAGGTGAATCTATTATTCACATTCTGATCTAGTTAAACCTGTATTTTAGAAAACTCCACAAATAAGACATAGTTAAATTGTATGATTTTGAGACAAATATTGTTTTCAAATAATCGAAGCATTTAAACTAGACATTTTTAGTTACTCTATTGCCAAACATCGTATGTTTCCAGTTTTAGTCGGTGAGACTGTGAACTAACAAACGATAGGACCACACAAGGTTATTAACACCTAAGATCCCATTGGTCACGACGCTTTGACAGTGCAAGGAATTGTTCATTCACACAATGCAAATATCTATTATTATTAATGGCGACATCAGACCATGTACCGTCTAGCATAGCATATATACCCATAGGGCAGCTTCTTGCTAATTTAACTGAGAATAAAGACTTAGATAACAAATACTATATCTGTAAGTTCGTTTATTTGAACGTTGAATTAATTACAATCTATATTAATATTTAAATATGAAAGTAACTCACTCTGTCTGTCTGTCTGTCTGTCCCTCTTCCACGCCCAAACCGCTGAACCGAATTTGATGAAATTTGGTATGAAGAAAAGTTGAACTCCGAGGAAGGACTTTTCTTTAATTTTATTTTTTACGAGCGAAGCAGCGAAGACTAGTAGAAAACAATAAAAGAGTAATACTTATCAAAGTATCGAATTCTGATTAATTTTTGATGAATGTTCTAGAGGTTGCAATTGGAGCGCCTTATGAAGATGAAGGAAAGGGAGCGGTGTACATTTACTCAGGTCATGGTCTTATTTCTGGCAAACCTTGGCTGCAGAAAATATATCGAAAGGAGAGCCGATCCTTTGGATTCAGTCTTGCGTCATTAGCTGAATCATATGAAGACGTATGTAATGGTAAGATTTTTTTTTGGGTTATCATGGTAGTGTACTTAAAAAGGAATAAGTTGTCATTTAAAATTATAGTAATACTATGTACGGTATGAAATTCGCAATTTAACAAAATAAAATAAAATAGACGTAATAAAAACATTATTATATGTATATTAAAAATACTAATATCCTCTTGATGTTGGCCTCAAGGTTTAAACTCGAAAATTAATCGCCTAGATAGTTGACCTATCATAAGCACAAGTTAATTGGGAGCGCAAAAACAGATGCACTTTAGTCTCTCACTTTCGTAGCCTGAGAGAGATCACACTCTGAACCAATGGCTTTACGTTTGTTGTGAAGCAAAAGAGAGCAACGCTACCAAAGTTGTGATTTCTTTAACAAGATATTTCATAACGTTTAAATTACCCGATACGATAAAAGCACGGGGCGCCGGTATGTCTTCCCTATAGCATTATAGCTATAACACCAATCTACAAAGAAAATCTAGAATACCTGAAGTTTTCTTGAATTTATGTCACCAATTCATTTCTATATGATTCTATGATTTATCTGAATCTGAAAATACTATATATTAGTATTTTTTTATTTTTATATTTACATACACAAAAATCACGATAACATTTATTTCAGGGCTAGCGATCAGCGCGCCTCTCGACAACAAAGTATTTCTATACAAATGCACGGCTTATATAACTGTAAACTTACGCACAAAGTTTCCAAATTTACAGGTAGGATATTTTCCACTTTTTATTCCTAAATGAAGTCATACAATTAATAATTAAGTAAAATTTTACTAATACAGTAGAAGACCAGTTAAAACCAGTTATAAATTATTAAATAGGCTGGTCTGCTGCTGCCGCTGGCTGCTAAGTGGTCTCGGCAACCCATAGACATTGGAGCCATAAGTAATATTAACCATTACTTTAAACAATAAACACCACGTTAGAAACTAAGATATGTCCCTTTTATGTACAATAGTTACTTACTTACAATACAAGCTATTACTATTTGGCGAATTATCTACATACCTAGCACCGAATACATAAGTAGGTAGGTAATTCGTATATATAACATATTTACTCTTAAATGGTGATAGCTGATGTGTATATTATATATTTCAGAAAAGAGAGAATCAACGTTATTTTGAATTCGAAGCGTGTATAGACTTCATCTATCCTACTAAACCCGAAGTAATTGACTCAGGTATGTAAATTGTTACATTTTATATATGTGAATATTAATTTAATTTAGAGAAACACAATAAAACACAAACTGTGGAACTCTTGGCCCTTGGAGTAGTGGTGCAATAGGCTTCATTAAAAGTATAACACCTCGCCTCATTGCCTCCACTGGTGACACGAGGGCTGGTTCGTTTGTTGCCCAGAGGATCGGAATTGCGATTCAACGGGGAAATGCTGCTAACATTCTTGCCACCATTCCACGCCGTCAATTATATTTATTCAGTAACTATATTTAATTAATATTTGTATATATTTAAGGAATGAATGGTATTTATTCTTGTGTTAGTAAATATATATTTAGAGAAATGACTGTAAAGCACTTAGTTAAAATCAGTTTTATTAATCGTATTCAATATGAAAAATATGGATAATTTATTTTATTTACTAATGTATGTAAATAATTACATACCAATGCGTCACCAACCCTTAACCCTTAGTTACTAGCTCATTCATCCTTCAAACCAGAACTCTCTAATACTATAATAGCTGTTGTATGGCTGTTGGTGATGAACTATATTTACAAAGTAGTAAAGGCCGTTTTTGTAGAAACTAAATTCTGAATCAGTGGTTATATCTGTACTTTAAATTGATTCTTGCGTAATGATGATTCAAAATTGTTACAAAGGGTTTGTTATTAGCATACATTGATTTCGTATTGACGTATCATTATTATCTCTATAGTCCGATCCGCAAACAATTTCAAATCTCGAAATTGCATGTAACATATAATTTGTGAATTATTTAACTATTTGAGTTCAGTGAACTCTGCGTTGACTATGTAGAGTTCACTGACCCCAAATTAGGATAGAACTTATAATTACGTTGTGCAGACGGTAGCGCCATTTTACATTCAAAACACGTTCCTGAAACTCGATGCTGCCGTTACTCGAGTGTCACTATTTGTGACTATATTTTTACTAATTAATACGAATTTTTGAAATGTAGATTTTGTTATATATAAATAAATACATAGAAAGAAATATAAAATTAATTAATCCAAAATAAAAAAATGTATCATAAAGTCATATTCAATTAAATAGGGTTATTTAAAATATTTTATATGTTCTATACATTATGTAACTATCATCAGTCAGTATCAAGTTGGTAATATATATAAATGTATCTGATTTTCTAAAAAATGGTGGATGATACGCCAAAAATATTTGTGGTCAACTAAGCACTGACTTTTGTAGTATGCTTGGTGGTAGGACTTTGTGCAAGCCCGCCTGGGTAGGTATTGATATGTTCCGGTTTGAAGGGTGAGTGAGTCAGTGTAACTACAGGCACAAGGGACATAGCATCTTAGTTCCCAAGGTTGGTGGCGCATTGATGATGTAAGGAATAGTTAATATTTCTTAAAGCGTCATTGTCTATGGGTGATGGTGACCACTTACTATCAGGTGGCCCATATTTGCTCGTCCGCCAACCTATTCCATAAAAAACAAAAAAAAAAAACAGATTAAGGCATGCAAATTCGCGCAGCGTTTGGTATCGGCTGTAAACATTTTAAGTTTCTATACCTACATTATATTTCTAATATTGTGTTGATATCTTACGTTCAACGTCATAGGGTTCCCTATTGGAATTGTATTATTTAAGAAAATAGTTAGACTGTCCATACCTAAGTTGAAATTATACAAATTGTCATAATTATGCAGTGTTTATCATACATATGTACATACATAAAATACAAAGTACATTCATGGCAATAACACAAGAAATGAAAAGATATTTTTAAATTACAGAAATCGAATTCAAAATTAAAATAACCCATACATTTGCAAAACTGGATAGTGCTGAAGCTGATGGATCAATCACACATCATATATCTCTTCAAAAACGCCGGAATAGCCTTTGCGATAAACTCAAAGTATTGACACCGGAAGTACGTACAAAATTTGTGTGTGTTTTTACATTTATTTACTCATTAGTACTTATACATTTATTTATTAGTTCTAGTTCTACATCCACGTTATTTTATTTCAAACTCAAACTACTTTATTCAATATAGAAGTATTACACTTTCTTATTCATAAGGCCTTGAGCATGGATGTCGATGGATATAGAGGTAGAGGACGACCAAGGTAACGATGGATGGATTGTGTGAAAGACGATATGGTTAGAAATAATGTTACTTGTGAGATGATTTCTGACAGAGAAGTATGGAAGGAGGAGACATGCTGCGCCGACCCCAAATAAAATTGGGATAAGAGCAGGAGGATGATGATGATGATACACTTTCTTATTCATATATTATATCTTATCTTATTTATTATGGCAACACCCAACTCGTACTTTATCAGCTATCCTAACCTAAGTTGGTTGCCTGGAAGAGATCGCTATGCAGCGATGAGGTCGCCAAAATTTTACGCCTCTTTTATAAAGGCATGTTGTTTTTATTTATTTCTCTGTGTGGTACAATAAAGTATAAAGGAAAGTAAAGTAAAAATAATGTAAATAATAGAAGAAAACCTATCGTTAGAATTGTTAGAGGACCTCTAACAATTCTATTGTATTCACAAATAATTCACTTGACAAATGTCCACAGGAAGGCGATTACGGAGAAATGATAAAATATAACATAACAGCAGATTTGAGTCAATCGGTGCTGAAAAAGACCAAGGAAAAGTTTAATAGAGCACGGGTGCTTCTGAGTGACAGGAGCGTGCGGTCTTTGGAAGGTCAGCTCTGGGCAGCGAACTGCAATCGGACGTACGGTCGCTGCGTGCCACATCTTACCCTTAAATCGGAGACGACCATATCGTAAGTTTTACCGAAGCTATATTAATATTGTAAATTTGAAAGTAACTCTATCTGTCTGTCGGTCTTTCACGGCCAAACCACTGAACTGGATTTGATGAGTCGAGATGGCCCAGTGGTTAGAACGCGTGCATCTTAACCGATGATTGCGGGTTCAAACCCAGTCAAGCACCGCTGATTCATGTGCTTAATTTGTCTTTATAATTCATCTCGTGCTCAGCGGCGAAGGAAAACATCGTGAGGAAATCTGCATGTGACAAATTTCATAGACATTCTGCCACGTGTGTATTCCACCAACCCGCATTGGAACAGCGTGGTGGAATATGTTCCAAACTTTCTCCTCAAAGGGAGAGGAGGCCTTTAGCACAGCAGTGAGAATTTACAGCTGTTGTTGTTGTTGAATTTGATGATGGTATGAAGCAAACTTGAACTAAAAAAATGGACAAAAGCTAATTTTTGCTAAACCTATGACAACCAACAACGTAAAACGAACAAAACCGCAGGCGACTACAAGTCTGTTATAAAATTATCGCTTACTATCGAGTCAATACGTATACTTACTGCTTTCAAGAAAAATATTAGTAAGGCTTTTGATAACTAACATTGACTAAGACTATCCCTTGATATAATTCCTTCATTACCATTATTTGCTATCCCGCTTTCACTCGCTCATGGTTTTGTTTCTATGAAGGAGTAGTTACACTGACTCACTCTTCCTTAAAATCAAAACACAACAATACAAAGTATAGCTACTTAGAGGTATATTATACGATTGTGTTTCTCGTTTGCTCGTATACTGCATG
This sequence comes from Vanessa cardui, assembly GCF_905220365.1. NCBI lineage: Eukaryota > Metazoa > Arthropoda > Insecta > Lepidoptera > Nymphalidae > Vanessa > Vanessa cardui. The sequence continues at coordinate 11,714,752 of NC_061133.1, read as the reverse complement.
AAGCTGCATGAAGCTTTCCATCATTATAGGAGATGTTGTGACGCATACATATTTGACAGATAAATTGTTAAAAAATCTACTACTATTCTTTTCCATATTAGCGGGACAAAGGTTCTCCACACTGCATATAGTAATATGATTAATGCAACATAAAGATTTTGCATAGAACATCACAAAGAATTATTACTTTTCAATCAATTTTTAATCAGACTTGTTCTTAATACGTCATGGTATTTCATAACTTAATGTAACTTTGTCTCAATTCTTCAACAGCGACCAGTACTTAGTCGGCTCTTCAAAAGAGGAAAGCTTTTCGCTAATTATTTCGAACTCTGGTGAGACTGCCTACAATCCGTGCGTGATTGTGTCCGTGTTAGGCGCCCACGTGCTCAGCCACCCGCCCGCCTGCACGCGAGGTAATGTCTCCTCGCAAGTGATCTGTAAGCCAAGTCAGGTGTTACCCAGTGGATATAAATGGGTAAGTTTGTTGATTAGTATTTTATAATATTATTGAGCTTATCGAATAGCAATACTTCATTAGTATTAGGTATAAGCAATGAAAGTTACGTATTTTTTTTATTATTGTTATTTATTAATTTGTACCTCACAGTCAAGGCGTATCTATTGTGAATTTTAAATGTTTTTGAACATTTTGATATACTTCATACTTATATTTATATTATTATTAATATATATATATATATATATATTAATAATATTAATATATATATATATATATATATATATATATATATATATATATTAATAATATAAATGTGGAAGTAACTCAGTATGCCTGTCCCTCTTTCACGACCAAACGGATGAAACGAATTTGATGAAATTTGGTATGAACGCCAAGAAAAGCCATATGCTACTTTTTTGCCAAACATATGACAACCAACAACCTAAATAGCGATTAAAACAATTTTGCTCTTATATCAAAATTTATGATATTTAGATAGTGTAGACCCAGCTTCAGATAAATGTAGTGTTATAAGTAAAAAAAAATGTTTTAAATTTAATATTTGTAAAAAATAAATATTGTAAACCATATTAAATATTGTTAATTATTTGATGTTCCTGTTTATGTAATATTAAGATCGTTGCACTAATTAGTCAACGATCTTAATATTATACGCCATCTGACTTACATACTACTTATAACACTACATAAACATCAAATAATTAACAATATTTAATTTAGTTTACAATATTTATTTTTTATTGTTTTCTTTACAATCATCCATTATCTTCCGTATTTAAACCCAGATGAACTATTCCCATGTCAAATTCAATAATATTCTATTTATTCTTTTTTTTTATAAAAATATCAAACCAAAAAGTATTCATTACATTTATATAATTCTGTTACTGAATATAACTCAACAGCTAGAAGTTATACCATCTTTAATGATTATTTATAAATATTATATTTAAAATACTTTATAGGCTTACAATAGTGTTAACGTAAAACGTTTTGCTATTTTAGTCCACTGGTAAAATCGAGATCGACACATCGTTTGCAACGAATCAATTAGACGAATTGACGATCCAGTCGGACCTCTACGACAATTGCAAAAACAGAACAGATAAGAAAACGGTACAACAACAGTTCGGTTTAATATATGACTTCAGTAAAATTAACATACAGGGGTGAGTCATAATATCCAAGTGAATTAAACAAATAAGAATAAAAAATGTAATTAAACCATAACATATAACTAACTAACAGCGCCATTGTCTATGGACGGTGGTGACGGTGGTGGCCATATGCTCGTTTGCCAAGCAATAGCATAAAAAAAATTTAGAAGCATTATCGAACATATGCAGGTTTCCTGACGATGACATTACTGAGCGCGAGATAAATTAACACACATTTAAGCACATAAAAATAATGTATTGGTTTGAAATGAATGCCCAACTTTCGGTTTAATAATTAAGTATCAATCAGTCTTCAAATTGACTGATCTAAATAGTGACTTATATCTGCTGTCAATAGTGTCCTGTCAATCAGATGATTGTAAAATAACGTGACATGACGACCTCCGTGGTCGAGTGGTGTGTGCACCGGTTTTCATGGGTACGCCACTCCGAGGTCCTGGTTTCAATTCCCGGCTGAGTCGATGTAGGTTATCATTAGTTTTCTATGTTGTCTTGGGTCTGGGTGTTTGTGGTACCGTCGTTACTTCTGATTTTCCATAACACAAGTGCTTTAGCTACTTACATTGGGTTCCGAGTAATGTACCTATGTGATGTTGTCTTATATTTATTTATTATTTATTTATTTATAATATGTGTATTATTTATGCGTGACTGCCTCATGGGTATAGTGACTAGGGCAAAACAATAAATGTTTTCGGGTTTTTCTGACGAAAAAATTTATCAGGAATCCGGAAGTCAGGAAGTAGAAAGTTTTGCGCTTATATTTTTTCTATTTGTGACGAATCTTCCTTCTGTTTTCCTTCCAATCGGTTTATGAGAGTGTCCTTGTGATGAGTTGGCTAGTTTCCCTTGAGATGGAACCGTTGCCGAAATCGGTAAGGTTGCCAACAACCAAATTTATTTTTGACGTATTCATTTCGAAAAGATTTAATTTTTATATAATTTTTTGCAGTCTTTCTAATCCGAGTAAATTCTTGAATATTACAACCGTTGATGTTACACTTGGGAAGCAGTTTCACCACTTATACTCGGTAAGTTTAATGGCAATTAGAGATTTACCTCAAAGACAACTTCACGTTTTAGTAATTATACGGTAAGTAATAATTCAAATACTCCGGAACACGATTATGTAATTTTAAGCAGTAATGAAGCGGAAAATACACTCATAATCAAAATATCATGTCACAGTAAGGTTTCCAACGTTTATACAGTCAGATAAGAAATACGTCCAGAAAAATAACACTTCTAAAATATGTTTCAACAACAACAATAAAAGCCTGTAAATTTCCCACCGCTGGGCTAAGCTTAAGGTAAGGCATGCTCTCCCTTTGAGAAGCTTTGGAATATATTCCACCGCGCTGTTCGAATGCGGGTTAGTAGAATACACATGTGGCAGAATTTGAAATTAGACACATGCAGGTTTCCTCACGATTTCCTCATTATAAACACAATATAGGTTTCTATACAATTTTTAGATTGAAGAACATAAAAAGAAAACGTCCTATATTTTTCCGCCTAGGAATGCTGAAATTCGCAGCTTTGCTCTACTATATTACATGTAAATCTTCCTCTTGAATCACTCTATTTATTCACGTAAACTGCCTTAAAATTTGTTTCGTCAGTAAAAAGATCTAAATGACTTTCTTACATAAAGTTCATTTCCCATTGCTGAGCTAAGGCCTCCTCTTCCATTAAGGAGAGGATTTGGAACATATTATCCAATGCGGGTTGGTGGAATGCACGTGTGGCAGAATTTCAATGAAATTAGACACATGCAGGTTTCCCCACGATGTTTTCCTTCACCGCTGATCACGAGATGAATTATAAACTTAAATTAAGCACATATATACAGTGGTGCTTGCCTGGGTTTGAACCCGCAATCATCGGTTAAGATGCACGCGCTCTAACCACTGGGCTATCTCAGCTCATTTTTCTCTTTCTTCCCTACAATATCTTACTGTCCCAATTTTTTTTTTAACAATAACTAGAAAAAAAGCAAGCATGCCAAATATATGTATTTAATCCAATACATTTATAATTTCAGATAAGAAATGATGCTCCAACAGATTATTTGAACGCAAAATTTAAAATCTTGCTAGAAAAAAGAAAATACCTAAGTTACTCAGTAGAGGTAAGTTAAGAACTGACAAATCAATGTAACAATGTAATAAAATTTGTTAAATTGTTACACGATTATTTAATTGTTTGATGGCGAAGAAATGTAGGAAAATCAAAAGAGGGGGTATGAGTAGTCCGTTAGTGTTCACTCTTATAGACATTTGAGCTGTTAGAAATATTAAACATCCCTTACAACAACAAAACGCAACCAATCTTGTGAACTAAATTGTTATGTCCCTTGTCGTTACATTGGCTTACTCACACTTCAAAGCAGAATACAATTATACAATGAAAACAACAATGAACAATACAATATGTATTGTAAAATTTGTGGTGCGTTGGTGCCGACTGATGTTCAGCCATCAAGATATTGATATTTTTTGTCACTGCCATGTGTAATGTTTATTATACTTCTAATGCTGCATCAATAAATTTGGTTTCAATTCAATTGTCTTATAATAAATACTAGCTGCGCCCGCGATCTTGTAAAAAAATATTGTAGCCTAAGTTGCTCACTGTTATGCCAGTGAAAGCCCCTTCAAAATCGGTCCAGCCGTTCCAGAGATTAGCCGAAACAAACAGACAGACAGACAGACCGATAAAAATTGTAAAAAAAAAATATTTTGGTATATGTACCGTGTATAGATATAGTATGACATATGCATTGAATGAAAAGGGCTATTTTAATATTACAAACAGACACTCCAATTTTATTTTTTGAATAGACTAGCTGAATAATTCCGCAGTCTTTATATAATTTCTAAATAGATATGAGTGAATAATTTGCCTCGATGTACAATCAATAACAATTCTCATAATAAAAATACTTATTTCGTAAGGTTGCCTGCAAATGCTACATCATAAAAAAGAATGAAACGGACAGCACGATCGAATACACGTATAAAGTCGAAGAGCTGAGCAGAAGAAACGAAACAAATGTGTATCTGTGTATTAATATCGTGCCAGACACTCTCGGTTCGTATATTAGCGATAATCTGTAATAGTCAAAAAATCTAAATCAAATCAAAATCAAAATAAACTTTATTCAAGTAGGATTTTACAAGCACTTTTGAATTGTCATTTTACAATTAAGTGAAGCTACCACCGGTTCGGAAAGTATGTAGATTCTACCGAGAAGAACCGGTAACAAACTCAGTAGTTACTCTTTTTTTAGTGTAATCTAATATAAGAAAAGAATGAAGTGAGCTGAAGAAATTTTTGTTGGAACGCACTTGTGACTGGTTGGATTTAGTACGAGTGAATCTCCTGCCAATCTACGCAAGTCATTTATGTATAATTTGTTTTAATATTTCATCTCGCTCTTGGTGTGGATGGGTAATATCACAATTAAAGTATGAAAAGATGTATACCACCATGTCATCATTTATAACCAGGACTGATAGTGTGATGAACAATGCTCCGATCCTCGGTTTCTCTAGTAAAGTCCCGCAAATATTTTTCAGTTTGTGGTTTCATAAATTCAAATCATTTGTAAAAAATACATTGGTAAAGAAGGCATATTATCAAAGCGTAGAGCTATTGTCTTCCATACAGGAGGCATTCATATACAATTGTATTTAACTAACGTGTCTTTGTATTTTTAATTGTTTAGAAAAACTAACTACTAACTTTATCGCCTCGGAATCTTCATTCCGAACAGATGGTACACTTAATATATATATAGTTTGTTAAGTGACAATTCAAATGTGCTTGTATAAGCGGACTTGAATAAAGTATATATAATTATAATTGGATTTTGATCCATGATAAAAACACAAATACCTTGTCACTTGTACCTAAAAACTTGTGTTACGGAACGCCTTATAGATATCGTAACTTTATATAATACTTAATTTATAGTTACATTATTCATATCGTCTATTATGTATTTCATTGTATCTTATATGACGCAGGTGTTAATATGATTTACAATACGAATACCAGATTAACATCTAATAAATTCTGGATATTTTATTACCCGCGTAAATTGCTAAAAATGTTATGAATTTATTTGTTTTCGTGATATTAAAATATGCCTTATTTTGAATTGAAATATATATGTTTACAAAACACAGCGTAAACACGAACTAAATATGATATCAATGCAGTATAAATTAAAGTCCAAAAATGCTTACGTCGTAATGCAAAGCTAACCTTGTAAATAAAAATGTATATTGATCAATATATTTGGGTTCATGTACCGATCACCAAAAAATTCATGAATAAAAGTTTTCTTAACATCACCAACTGCTATACTCCTGATCTGCAAATATGTAAGTCTGCCAGACTGTGCTTTTTCTAGAGAAACTAACACGTAAATAAATAACTTAAATTATATTATTTGTATCAATCTATTACAGGTGATTTAATACCAGGCGGAAATGTAACAATACCGTCAAAACTAACTTTATATTTGAAAGAAGATGTACAAGAATTAAGGTAACTCGCCTGTTAATTTTGCAGAGCTCAAATCATTACCTCATTGGCGGATTTACAAATCTGCCGCTAGTAGGCTATTAAATTTTTGTCGACCCTACGTTTTTTTGCAACATTTATGATTTGTTTTCTATCGTCCTCATTACATCGGTTTTTTCCCGTTATTAGTATAATTATAAACTAAGTAATGTTTCTGTCAGTTACTATTATAAATTATTTTTCCAACCCGCTATGTAGTGACGAGTATACGGATTGCAGACGTAATGTAACGTAGACGTAATGTAGACGTAATGATAATAACAAAATTGGACTAAATTTGCCGCCCCTCTAAATCTGCCGCCCTAGGCTCCAGCCTACTTAGCCTATTGGTAAATCCGCCACAGCATTACCTCTCGGGTAAAATTCAAAGATTTTAGCCAAATATACCGAATAAGTCACCACTGAATTTTTAAATGCTAATTTTGAGTTTATAATTCGTAATTGTAAGCAAAGAAAAATACTACTAGGAAAAAAGTCTGTTGATCCAACAACCCGAAACGTAGCTGTGTGAGGGAAATCCATACCTTCTAATTTAGAAAATGATACCTTTTAATCATCTTATGTCATCAAATTATAAAATTAAACTCCTTTCAATATTATTTGGTTTTTAAAATATCAATACTTCTTTCAGTGTCTCGACGACTTTGATTCTCAAGTCAACCAACGTTGCCGCGTGGATAATAATAGTCGCAATTCTCATGGGTCTACTTATTCTGCTCTTAATGGCGTTCATATTACGTGAGGTAAGTCAATTTAGAATATGTATTATTTTACGATAGGGTCATGAGGATCCAAAGATCTGGGTGCTGCTGCGTGTCTGTTTAAGTTCTTTGAGGTAAGCTTTGTGCTTGCGTGTGGGCAGCAATACTGGCTATTGTTGTGTTCCGGCACCGTGGTCCCAAGACTGGCGGCGACTTAAAAAGTATTATCTATAAAATACGCAATGATTTTTTCCCGGGAAATTTTGATTGTTGCCTAGTGTAATTAAACTTATCTATATATTTATCTATTAAAAATAAAAAGCAGTTTTAGACTGGAGATCGCGCCTTAGTGAGCTCAGTAGCATGGTTTAGCGATGATGTAGATACGGAAGGTGGTTCCTACAATGTCGCGCCTTGGTGGAGATCTTTGTCCAGTAATGAACTGGTACCGGCTGATTCTGATGATGATAAACAGCATATAATTTAAAGTTTTCAAACTAACATATATTTATATAAGTGTAACGATATTCGAATAATGTTTCAGTTCGGCTGCTTCCAAAGGAAGAATAAGAAAAAATTAAACAGCTTAAAAGAATTTGTCCGGACCCAGAGTATGGTAAGTTCTCACAAGACAATAAATTTAATTCAATATTATACGGAAAAGTTACCAACGTATGCGTATAAAACCTACCGAGGTATTCGTATTTATTTTAAAACAACAACGAGCGCTTTCTAGTTCTGAAATATTTTTTATCTGTTGATGGCTGTGATTAAAAATGGAATGGATGGGATGGTTCTAACCTCTCTATTATATAATAATAACAAAAAGGACTTTTTAATTTTCACAAAGAATTTTGTAAGAAAATTGTATGAATATTTTTTTTAAACGAGACCCCCATCTTATAAAAACAATGCAAAACAAACCCTGACAACTATAAATTTTGGTACACTGGCTCACTCACACTTCAAACAGAAGCAAAGCAATATGTACAAGTATTATTAATTAGCGACATAAGTGATGAGAAGGTGGAATCTACCCAGTTTACATACAGCCAAACATAGAATTGTACTTTTTAATAATTCATATTTTGTTTGTATTTTAGCGTCAAAACTCTAGAGGACATAATAGGCTGCATGGAGACCAGGATACTGATTGCCTTACATAATCTATGGTTGGAGTGAAGAAAAATTTGGAATTTATTGAGAATGTTTTGTAATTTTAATTATCATTATAAGAAAAAAATGTAAAAACAATATAATCTTAAATAGTTACATTTAAATATATTAATAATATGTAATACTAAAAATATACGTTTTTTTTCACGTTTATTTATTTATATTCAACCTCTATAATCTATACTTAATGACGGCACTACACTTGGTGTACCGTGTCTCTGCATTAATTGACTATTGCGTATAGAGCTGGATTTGATGATAGATTGACACACAAAGAATAAAATGCTCTTTGTTTGTATTTGGGGACTTACAGACAGGTCAATCGTCATAATTTCTTCTAGATCCTCTAGGCACTCTGGAATAATATGAAAATCCCAGTAAAAACAGGCCGTTGTGGAAATTACTTCCTGCATATAAAATTACATCTTTCTAACATTGGTATAGACATGAGTCGAGATTGCCCAGTGGTTAGAACGCGTGCATCTTAACCGATGATTACGGGTTCAAACCCAGGCAAGCACCGCTGATTTATGTGCTTAATTTGTCTTTATAAAAACATCGTGAATAAGCCTGCGTGTGACAAATTTTATAGAAATTATGCCACATGTGTATTCCACCATCCCGCATTTGCACAGCGTGGTGGAATATGTTCCAAACCTTGTCCTCAAAGGGAGAGGGGGCCTTTAGCCCAGCAGTGGGAATTTACAAGCTGTTGTTGTATAGACAAAGATTGCAAAATTGAACAAAAATGGGCTAATACTACTATTTTATCTGTTTGGCGTTTTTTATAGAAAATACTGTTATTTTGTCACTTGTGTGATAATTTACTTTGTTAAACTTTTCATTTCCAAAACCAGTTTCTTCAAAGGTTGATTAAAAAATATAATATTCGTTTTATATTATCTGTGAGGCAAAAATGAATAGTTGAATTGTTTTTTCTGGTATAAATTATACAGGAAAAAATTATTAATAATGTAAGTTTATTTATTTGTTCGGCTTACCGACGATCATTTACATCACACATAAGGAAAAAACTGATGTAATCCATTAAAATATCTAAATTCAGTGATTCATTATAAGTAAACACATCATTTATTTAATATTAAAACATATTAAAATACATATAGACAAATCAAAAAAACAAGAAATATGCATTTTTTTTATTTTATAACAAATGAAGTTATTGGGACGACTTCGAAATTTCCTTGACTTCGCTTTCACAAACAAAAGCGTAGAAATGTCCACAGTAAACGTCGTTATACTTTCCATCAGCTATGAATATGGTTCCGCAGTATTCGTTGTTTAGAGCATTATTCGGTTCGTTGTCAGACCACTGGCTGTAGCCTGCCTCTTCTAAAGTCTCATCTGAAAATATCACATCATTAAATGCACCTAGTTAGTATTTCATATATTGTCTATGGGCAGTAGTGACTGGTGACCACTTACTATTAGGTGGATCTAGTGGCGTAGCTAGGTGAGGAAGGGCCTCGCTGCATAGAAAAAGAATCTGGCCCTCGTCCCATCCCTCTTTAACTAATAATTACCCTTTAAAATTAAAGATACCAAATAAGAAATCTTGGGCGCAAGGTCGTGTGTTTCTAGCTTCAAAAGCTTAAGGTTTAGAGGGCCCCCTAACTCCGGGGCCTTGGTACACTGCACCACCTGCCCTACGGTAGCTACGCCACTGGGTGGATCATTTGCCCTGTATCATTAAAATTATGTATTTACACATAATTATATCCCTATTTATTCCTCAATACATATTGACACTCCAATTAACGAAATATTTTCTTAGGTGGAAACTTAGGTTCTTACAAGGATTATGTTATGCAGAGCAAGATATTATTAAATTGAACAAAGCAAAACTTGGTACCAAAAACTTCAATGATTATTGCACAGTACACTATACTAACATATTAATGAATATTAGATTTACATTTTGTATAAATATATATATATATATTATCTGTATAATTATGCGTCTGTCACCTCGAGTGACGCACATCGCAAAAGCGCGGGAAAGAGAATTTATAAAAAATAGGCGCGCAATGAAGATGGTGTGAGTGCACAGCGAGCTGATATTTACATATCATATATATTTAATCTATTTGGTAAATCGATCTTAAATGTGAACATTCCAATTATTACACGTTATTTCATATAAATACGTACTGAAAACAGTTTTGAAGACAATCGGAGAACCGTCGGTTTTCTTCTCCGCTCGTATGCCAACGAAAAAGAAGAAAGTCGCCTGGGCGCCAGGCACGTTTGGCGTGGCTTTCAAGAGGTTACGGAGAACCTGCCGTTCCAAGTCCGAGTTCAAGATGGCCAGGTGAGCTCCTTCGGCGCGACACTCATCGTACGCCTGGTCCCAGGAATACGGCAGACGAGGTATTTTGTAACAGCTGCTTACGTTAGCAAAGTATTGATAATCTGAAAAAATATATGGCTGGCTTATACAATAGTAAAGGTTTGATAGCTAGATTCCTGACTGTACAAAAAATGTTCCTCAATTTTTCTTGATTTGTTGTATTACTGTTTAGCCCTTCACATTTATAATGCATACACATTTTTTATTAATATTTACATATATTGTCTAACGAAAAACTCTTAGTTAAGCAAACAGATCGTTTTTAAAAGTAAACTTTCTTAGAGTTTTGGCCTGTATAATATTCCAATTTTCATTTCATTCCAAACTTCATCAAATTCAGAAGACAGACAGATAGACAAAGTTAATTTCAGATTTATTATATTAGTATTGATTTATATTTAAGTCACTTCACTTTCTCTTTCTTACATGAGTATATAGAAATATTTCTTTCCATAGAAGCCAGCTTGAATGTTTTCATAAGAAATATTTTAATGGTGTAGTATCGGATGTCTATTACCATATTCAGAAAATTAACATCTTAAAGGTATTTCAAACGTTTGAAGAAATGTAGAAGACGAAACGAAAAATCATAAAAGTAAAAGGAGGAAAATGTAAATGATACTGTACACCGATTTAAATATTAATTGTAATGAAAGTTATACCTATAATCAAAAGCAAGCTTGAACCCCAAAGAAGGGCAAAGACTACGAAGACGCGAGCAACTAGTTGAAAATATATTTTAGATCATGTATATATGTGTATGCTATATGTATCCAAACACTTTAAGTTTTTTTCGGCGTTTCTTCTTTAGATAATACTTGATATGTTAACTTAGTTTAGTTTTTAATTGGACCATCAATATTGGTAAGGGTACTTCTAAAAAATAAAATTCTCCTCCAACTCTTTCTCTTTCTTACCTCGTCCATAGACCATGCAGCGGTTATCAAAGTATGCTTGCTTAGCTTCAACTTTGCAGACGAATGGCAGCGTCCTGTGGCACTCAAAGCTCTTGATTTCACCATCCCTTGTCAATACATCGCATCCTCGGTACATAACATAACGGAACAAATTCAGATCTCTACTACCCCAATCATCCACTAAAATATTAATAATATATTATATACATAAAAATATATTGAACTACTTAAGAATAGTTTACATTAAGGCTTAAACTATTTACTATTCTGAAAATATATAAATGATTATAGCTGGAAACTGCTTAGTTGAACACGTTACCCTGTGGAACTAAGCCTCTCCCATTGAGCAGGTTTTGAACTTGGATGCCAGTTAGTGGATACAAATACATGCGGCAGAATTTTATTAAAATAAGACACATACCGATGTCCATTTTCTTTGAAAAAGGTTGGTTCACTATGCAAATTATTGTTAACAAAAAACCAAAACTTCTAATTCTATTAAAATATATATCAGACTCCTTATACCGGATTTGCAAAGGTTTTTAAAATATTCGTATAGAAAAAAAAAAACATTTTTTGTTGGACCTGGAACTTACGCACGCAGAACAATTTACCAATAATTCATCGCAATTAAACCAACATAACAATTTATTTAAGAAGATAAATCATTGTGCTGCAAAAGCACTTATTAAATCTCAATGCCCGTCAAATTGTTCCATATCTTTGAGCGGTTGTGGTCTGCGATAAAGGTATATATGCCAGAGTTTCACGTGATACACGGTGTTCTCACAAAGTTTCTTCTTCATCACCGAAGAGTAAGTTATTTAATCATTAACAATTGTAAAGTGTCAATCGAGTAAAGAAATGTATATTTTTTATACATAAAGCAAGTACTAACAATTAATTAACGGTTGCTCCTCCGCCGATTCGTGAGTCTTTCCATCATATCCGATCCAAACAAAGTTCCCCAAATCAGGATAACTTTTGAACATGCCATGAACCTGAGACACGTCGTTATCAGACGTCGGTATCATCACACTGGCCCCCTCCAGCTGGCAAATGGATTCTGCTCGTGAATACCAAACACTTTCGATGTGGAATTTGTAAAAGGCATCAGTTTTCCGGTTATAGACATAATCTGTACGAAACTGTTTTGAATATGTGACGGGAATTTCTGTAATAAGAATTACGTTTAATTATTTACAGTGTTAGAATAGAACAGCTTAAAAATAATCTACGATAAACTTTATCTATCCTCCTCAGGTCGATTGCACTGCAATTATTCTCGATGCAGCACTTTCTAATATTAATACTGTTTTCTTTCTCCAATAAATTCGATACGATCGAAAAGTCTAAGACACAGTTCGAAAGACCAACGGCTTTTTACATGTACGTATCTTGGTATTGTGAACGCTGCCAATGTCTTAATTATTTACCTACTGAGAAATTTCGTGGTTTCAAACCAGTGCGTAGCTTTATACTATACTTTCTCGTCAGATTTCACTCTAGCTGATGGCTATTAAATGCACAAGTCGTGACTTACCTTTCTTTTATAACCACATTGACCAGATCAGATGCTTGCAAAGGAAATGTTAAAAAATAAATTTAGTGTAATATATCATTCTTAACATTCTCGGAACATAACATATCTCAATGTATGAGTCAAGTTTGACAAGATTATGTGAAATAGTTTTTTAAGTTACGAGGGAGTCAAAATTGGCTCTAAACGGTTCGTGTTATATTATACACGGTGCTGCTCGCCAATTCTCTTAGCTTGAACTTGGCGTATTACGCTACTGCGTCTCTAGATAGATAATACAAGAAATAATCATGACCTATGGTCACAAGTTCATTGATGATCTCTTATAAGTTTCATAATGTTTTTAAATATGAGCTAATTTTTTTCAACAAAATAATTTAGACATAATCTTTATATATCCCAAAAGTAGGCTTACTCTCTCTTTCGCTCTTATCCTCTCTTTTTTTTAAAGGTTGCTTTAATACTACTGTTTATGGATGGCGATTGTAGCACTTGTCAAAAATGATGAATAAATAATTATAACATAAATATTTCTTTCCAAGTCTATATTGATTTGAGTAAAAAAAGTGAGTCTTACCAATTATAAATGTAAGTAGCAAAATATACAAACACTTCTGAACACAAGACATCTTAATTTGAATACGAAAATGAAACGTCTTAGCCTATCAATATAAATGGACATACTAAGGAATCTGTCTGATAAGTTTATTTTAGTTTACAGAAGAGATAATTTGAGTGACTAATGAGTTATCGAGTTCCCATATTGTGTAATTATATAAACAAGGAGAGAATAACACATTTAATGTTGTTACTATACTATTACTTACACAATTTCCAGAAATATTTTAACATTTCTTTGCAATTTTAAGTACATATCCTTGTTTGAAGCTGAGATGGCCCAGTAGTTAGAACGCGTGCATCTTAACCGATGATTGCGGGTTCAAACCCAGACAAGCACCACTATATATATATATATATATATGTGGTTAATTGTGTTTATAATTCATCTCGTGCTCGGCGGTGAAGGAAAACATCGTGAGGAAACCTGCATGTGTCTAATTTCATCGAAATTCTGCTACATGTGCATTCCACCAACCCGCATTGGAACAGCGTGGTGGAATACGTTCCAAACCCTCTCCTTAATGGAAGAGGAGGCCTTATCTCAGCAGTGGGAAATTTACAGGCTGTTACTTTACTTTATCCTTGTTTAAAGTTGTTTTTAATAATTGTATGTGTGTGTGTGGATTTAGGTGCACTTGAACTTACATAAGTTGTTTGTAAACAAACCATGCCCCTCGATAGCAGTAAAGAATAGATATAAGTATCACTTTAAATTACTTAATGTGAACTACACATATCAAAAGTTTTTAAATTATTAGATGTGGTTGCGACTTTGGGGACGTTTGAATATGTCAAAAAACTGGTGTTATAGCCTAAGTTACTCCTTATTACATAAGTCTGACAGCGAAAGTCCCTCCACACTCAGTTTAACCTCTCCAAAGATTAGCCAGAACAAACAACAAACAGACAAATATCACAAAAAAAATGTTATTTTGGTTGGTACCATCTATACATCATGGCCGTAGACAGAGGGAGGGTTTTGGAGGTTCAAACCCCCCCCCCCCAAGTATTTATTGGTTTCTTCAAAAAATTAGGCCGTCTAGCCTTTAGTCTAGATACGACAATAAATCTAAACAAAATGAATTATTTTACGCACGGACTAGAGGCATGATATTAACCACACAGCTTACATTTTATTAAGATACTATTTTTTTTATGTCATAATATCATGTTAGTAGTTTTAGGTACTAAAGGGGATAAACCTTTTACAGAGTACCATTACATTTTGCGTATGACTGATTGTAAAATTTCTGATACATTTTGTATATATTTTATGGAAGACTGCTTTGGTGCAACCGTTCCCTAAATAGGGTAATTGCTCAGACCCCTCCAATTTTAGGCCTATAGCTATCACCTTCTTGTTCTCCAAGTAGTTTCAATTATAAAAATAAAAGGACAGCTTGGAAATAGCGAAGGCCTTCGATTGCGTATGGCACAAAGAACATATTTCGAAGCTCCTATCATATTCCCGGGAAATTGTGCAATTCACACACCACCAGCTTTTTGGCAGATCGGAGCATTAAACTCGTTATCTATGGTGCATGTTCTCATATAAAATACATCAATGCTGGTGTTCCACAAGCCTGCGTTCTATTACCCAATCTGTTTTTTCTGCATATCGTTGACTTGTTACAAATCTCTAACATTCACTGCTATGCAGACGAGAGCACCGTAGATACCTCATACACTGGGCGGACTAATATTTCTCCGGAAAAACCGGAACAAATTGTGTCTCAAATCATCATTCTCCTGCCCTTATCCCAATTTTATTTGGGGTCGGCACAGCATGTCTTCTCCTTCCATACTTCTCTGTCAGACGTCATCTCACGAGTAACATTTTTCACTTCAACTCTAAAATAAGGCAAATTTGCGCGTTAACCGCTAAAAAATTACGTTTTGTCGTATCTCCACGGTTTCAGAACATTCCGATAGCCGGCACAGCTAGTATTGGAATACTTGACGTGGATATTTCGAGCCTCGTTCAGTTCCGCAGTCAATTGAAACGCAAAGCCAAATAGGCATAAAAAATCTCGATGTGTTCAGCAAGGCAAGACAGTATTTCACGTCGGCCCATCGCCTGAGATATACAAGGCGCAAATTCTGCTCCACATGGAATACTGCTCTCACCCTTGTGTGGTTGCTCCTCAGTACCAACTCCTTCCATTTGAGCGTATCCAATGCAGAGCGGCTCGAATTATCGACGACCAAGCAGGTCGGAACCTGCTTGATCCTAACGTTTTGCGTAGAGATGTTGGATCACTCTGCACCTTCAAGATATTTTCATTCTCGCACAAACTTTTTTGGAACCAGCTTTCAGCGGCGGTTTTTCCGAACCAATACGACTTCGGACCTTTAAAAAAACGTACTCCTTCCTTAAAGGCTGGCAACGAAACTGCAACCCCCCGGTGTTGAAGATGTCTATGGGCGGTGGTGATCACTTTCCATCAGGTGAGCCTCATGCTCGTTTGTTTTTTTATAAACTAAAAAAATATCCGGTTGTCTTTTAAATAAATATCTATAAATAATAAAAAAAATTGATATATTTATGCTCATTTTAAAATAAACCTGGTACTTTTTATTTCTGGAGGTCGAAAAAATGAAATATTGGCTACGGCCCTGCTATACATACATATGTATTTAGTAAAACCGGTTATTTCAATATTTCAAACAGACGCTCCAACCTTATTATATGTAAAGATGAGCCTTTTCTTAACCCTTATCTTTATTTTGTATAGTATACTATACGTATAACTTCACAAAAATATACAATTACAACAAATATATTTTAACATAGTTTTATTGAACCATTGACATTTCTAGACGTTTATTTACACTTAAAAAATAAAAATATTATTATATCTGTAGTAATGTTAAATCAAATTTGAAAAATAACTGTCAAGATGAACCGTTATTTTTTATCCAAGGTAAGTTTTATTTTATTTTTATTATTAAGCGCCTTAATGTGTATGTATTTTATAAAATAAACATTCTCTAATGTCTGTACTTACATATTTTTATAAAATTGCTGTTTTCGCTATACGAATTAGCATGATTTTGTCGTATTTTTTACTAACGTATATTATACTATACAATGCCACAATAGGAGTAATTTACCTTTCATTTGATGTGTATAGAATAATATACATTGCTAACTTCATGGGATCAATATTGTTTTACTCTAAACTAATTAAACTTTAAAAAAAATTAAGATACTTCCAATCTTCTTTTCTATTTGAACTACTGAATCAATTTTATTATAATTTAAAGAGAATCTACTACCCAGGTGTTTTTAGAAATCGTCTGGTGAGACACTCACGAGGTTCTGGGCTCGATTCCCAAAACAATACTATTACTTTTATTATTATTTTGTGTTATCTATTATTTATTAATACTGCATGAATAATTTTCTTCATTATGGGACCAATAACAAAGTATTTACCTACCTATAACACACTATTGCTTTACTAACATGATGGTTGGGATGGTTGATTTGCATGTTTCTTCTGCTTTGGTTTTAGACTGCTATGAGTGAAAAACCTAGGCGGATTTTATCCTTAGTGCCTGAACAGAATGCAAACTCTGACTCAAGTGATGGGGCAAATAGCGGTAATGAAGCTGGAATGATTGGTCCGGGCAGAAACTTCCGAAGCAGCCTCGATAAATTTCAGCTACGGAAGGTTAAACCTCCTACAAAGTTCAGATGATGACGGAACGCATACAGATGATATTAATGCCAAAACAACTGAAGTTCCTCTTACTTACATTCTTACTCAGGTGTTTCCTGATCCATCAGAGAGTAATTATGACATAATGATAAATATTTCGCCTTCAATTTCATCCTTACCCTCTTTACTGTACTAGAAAAATCAATTTACCTTTAGTTCGCAAAAAGCACAGTTCAAAAACAATGCAGAAATAGCAAAACCTATGTTTCTGGAAAATATTCCATCTAATTGGTCTCCTTTAGTTAAATTTCATAGATTTTTTACAGAAGACTTAGTAGATATCATTATAACTCATACTAATTTAAATAGCATGCAAGGAAGTGAAAGATCCATAAAGGTTACAAGAGAAAAAATACTAGATTTTTTGGCGATTATTATCATTATAGGCAATTGTAGGGGTGTGTAAGGTTACCTTTGTTATGTGAAAAAACTAAATTGTTTTTTACAGTCACCACAAGCGATAAAGCCAAACATAGGCCCTGTTTTTATAATAAAAACATTTTTTAGGGTTTTAATTAGGTAAAGTTTTATTCAAAAAATATTTCTTATTAATTAAATATTTTTATTATCAGTAATATTTGCATTTTTATTTAAAATGATGCCGTTGATTTTTTGGTAAACGTTAAAAGCAGTTTAATTCAAACCCTGCCTAAATAAAGCAATGTATAGTATAATATACAGTCCCAAAAATGCGCTAATCACAGTAAACGTAGCAATGTATATTATAGTATACATACTGTTTTTCCAAAATTTCCATATCATGATTTTTTTATTTATTTTTTTGATGTTTTTTATAACCCAAAGAAACTACCGAAATAATTTGTTTTTGCTTTTCTTTAAAAAAATTTTTTTGCCACGATAAGGGTTAAAAACAACACAAAATGAGGCGTAAATAGAAAACCGATATTACATACAATATATCCTTAGGCATTTTATTTTAGCATACAGGGAACGCTATGATGGTATTTAGTCAACATCACTTATTGTTAAGTTTATCAAGTTATCCATCTTATTTAAGTATTTAGTCGCAATTATTATCACAGAGCTCTCTGAATACTCAAAA
Source organism: Vanessa cardui (assembly GCF_905220365.1). Taxonomy (NCBI): domain Eukaryota; kingdom Metazoa; phylum Arthropoda; class Insecta; order Lepidoptera; family Nymphalidae; genus Vanessa; species Vanessa cardui. Next base: position 11,696,383 of record NC_061133.1, on the reverse strand, counting down.
ACAATTGAATATCGATATAGAAAAATTACTACATTTTGACATATTCTTGCCAATAATGTAAGTAATGTAAGAAAAAAAATTAGGTGCGACACGTAAGGACCTCCATAGAATCGATTTGCTACCCTAGAAGAATTTTATTTTGCACAAACTTCGGGCACACTTTCGGCTTACGTTATCTCTAAATCTATGATTAGACAATAATAGACTAGATATATTCCATCACAATGCCAATTGTTAAACGTGTAATTATACACTTATTAGAGATAAGGTTGCGTCTTCAACGGTACAGAGACAAAATGTGACTCTTCAATTAATGCAAATTAGACGCTTAGTTCATATGTTCAGTATAATATAAATACATAGGATACATATAAATAGGATAGGATAATAAATAAAACATCAGAAGTATATTTATGCAATAGTTTTATTGTTACAGTGTCGAGCCCGGATGTTACAGCTCTACGCCGGGGCCCGCTACACTACCGACTACACAGATAACTACAAACTGTCTTCCATTCTATAACATTCAGCTCAGTTCATTGCTCGAACACAACACAAAATCTTTACATATTTATACATATTAAGACTATTCCATAATTGTATAAAAACAAGCGTACATATTGATTAGGAACTTAGCTGTCACTTTGACATTTGTATCTATGGTCGTATTAATTATCTGTATTTTGCACTTGTCAATATCAATCGAGAAGTTTCCAAGGAATGTGTACGCTTCTTAAAATAAAACCTCTTTGGGATTATCTTAAACGAACATCAAGACGGATAGCAATAAACTGAGTTAAACATATATCAGAACAACGGTAAGTCTAAACATTTACACTTCATCTATTCTATGTTAACTTACGTTAATTCTAATAATTAAAAGTTAACCGTTTTACATACGATCGGTATACATTACAAAATTATAAACTGCTGTGAGACAGGTTGCATATTATCCGTGTTGCCGTGGACACGACGCTACAAAATCATTACATTAGTTTTGGCAGTTTGCAACAATGGTAAAATGCAACTAACTTCGTACACGACAGAAACACGTATCAAATATATTTACAAGGTCCAGTTTCTGTTATTTTACCTTTTTTTTATTTTCAATAATTCAAATAAACCCCAATACCTAACGAGTCCATCGCGACACAAATAAACTAAAACTATTATACACGTAAATGTCGATAAGTATCGTTATCGCAAAGCAAACATTCCTAATACACGTAGTATTATTAAGTGAACATGTTTTGGGCATTATATTAATCGATACAGCCATTCGATATTATTCTAAATTACGTTTACCTTAATCACGACTATCAGTGCACAGAATACCTACTATTTACATTACTGGTAAGTTAAACTAAAAACGAATCGTGTGTCTTACGATCGAGCGATTGTTTTGTATTTTTTTTTTAATTATTTTCATTATAAGTAAATAGACGAATAATTGATTAAAGAACACAAATAAGGGCAGAGGCTTAATTAATACGAAATTAAAAATCTTATCTCGTTTCCTAATATTTACAGGATAAAAGAGCGTAAGAGACGCGCCTCTCGGACGCGTCGGTGCATCAGCGTTGACGTAATAAAGGAACAGAAACGTGACGCCTTAAGAACTAAAAAACCGTGCGCTCAAACGATCGTGTTAGAACTTAAAATATACGAGATCTCTGAAAGTCTGGAAACGAAAAACGCATATTACATAAAACGTGAGGCGTGTTATCGTAATGTAGAAGACACGTGACCAAGAAAAGCCGATCGACGCTAAATATTTACATTGGACAATCGGATATTTAACAACTAACATTTTAATATTTACTCGCACTTGATGCAATCACTTATTCTGTACGTATCGTGTATGGGTTCTGACGTCATCGACTTTCGTTTTGTAAACAGTCAAATGTAAGAGCGATCGGAAAGCGTATAATAATAAAGATACAATTGTCTATACAAGTCACACTGACTGCGGGAGGTGTGATTGAGTCAAATAACTACACCTAACGGATCACAGTGACAGTTTTCTGAGTTAAGGCAAGGTGGGTCCGTAGCGGTCTGAACGCGCGCCATATAAGTACAAGCACTATGAGTGAACTGAAAAATACTAGAAGCAAATTAAAGTCGTGATCAAATCGAGAGAAAATACTATAGAGATCAGTAGACGGAAAACTACACCAGGGTTCAATGAGGGTGGAGTTTCTCGAGTTCTCAGTTTTCAATTCACTTTTCGAACTCGAAACGACCAAAATATTTTATAATGTATTAGAGAGTGTTCGCAAATTAATTTCATATCAGTTCCATTAAGAGATTGCTAAAATGTTCCGTATTCAAATTGCCACCAAATAAGAGGTTGCTGAAAAAAGTTTTCATATAAATTGATATATTTTCAATAGTGTGTTTAGTAAATAATACAACTGTTTAAATTGATCAAGTCATAGTGCGTGTACTTTATCAGTGAACGCAGACACGCTTCCTTTTGTACCATCAATCGTATTTGATCGTACCGTAACATGAGATACGTCGGATTTAATTAAACCGATCCTTATGTATAATAAGATAAGATTCATTATCCCTTGCTACGGTACACCAAACTCGCCAACCTAATCGTGCGGGATATTACAAGGGCTCAATCGATACAAGAGCCTAACTAACACTACTCATTTATTTACATATTTTTTATTTTTATTTTTTTTAATTATATTTTATATAGCTTTGAACTAGTTTTAAGGCTACGTCTCTTGACATGCACACAGTTTCCCCTATGCTATATTATGTTAGCAGCGTGATGCAGAACGTATACTAAATTAAACACAAATGGAAACATCGATATCGATAAATGAAATTATCGTATATCGACACTCGTGTCACGCACACTAACACACAGTTACATGTAATACGTCTAATACACTATAAATGCTTGAATTCAATATGTATCAGTTAAAGTTACATCACTATACAATAATATACACTACGGCGCAGATAGTACATATTTCTTCCTTACTATTTCCTTGTGTTTCGGGTATTTTTTAATAAATTCTAAACTAACCTAACTACGTAAAAATGTTCAGTCAATGTTACATACAATGGTGTATAGAGTAAGCTTATTATAAAAGTAAAGCTCCGTACAGACTGCGGTCTGTCGAGATTCCAGAATTGGCACGAGACTGCGATCTATATTAAGTACGAAGCCGGAATCTGTACGAGGCTTCAGATAGACAAAAACACAAAAAAAAAACATATTAAATTGATCGATAAAATTAATGCAATACCGCTATATTATATTGCAACGTTTTATTGCTTGCAATGTCCATACAGTCAGGCACACACACGCGTATACTACATAGAATCGCAAATAGAGCATCGATCACACCTGAGCGGGCATGCGACTGTGTTCCATTTTACTCCATTTATATCTGAGGTCGCTTTTACTTCGCGAATTTCGACCGAAACGTTACTGTTTACATATAATTACAGTCAGTGTTTGCTTGGTCGTTCAGATGTGACAAATCCTCGTATGTATATCTATACCTACCTACATATAAAGCAATCGGTTACACTGAACATCACATCAAGTTTCTTTAACAAATCTTTCGCATTTCATTCACCTTTAATCTGCGATTCTTTCGTTGTATCAAACCTAACTTGCGTTATAGTACAATGTTTCCCTTAACCTGTGTAAACACTTATATTATCTATCTCTTTCACGCACAGTGTCTTACATAAGAACAGACAAAGATGGAACGCCTGCTAATATATACATTGTAATATAACGTGAGCTAGTATTCCATTTTCTTTGCCATAATTATCGTCCCAAGCCCTTACAACTTAAGGCTATATTCACAAACTAACCGTAACCTAAACCTAACCTAAGAATCGAAACAGTACACATTAAATTTGGTAGCTATTTTTATACGTTTCAAGTTATTCAAATCGCCTTTTCTCACAATTATTACATATTTTATTCATTTAAGTTAATGCCAATTGATAATCATCATTTTTCGAAATTTTTGGTAAAAGATTTGCTATAACATTAAGTCCTGTATACATTAGTTAAGACTTAGTAAATTAGACATATGCACATAGCTTTATTTGATACGAGGAGTTATCTAATGATGATTGTGTATCAATTATTACAAATTATATGAACATTATCCATCCTGTTTTTATGGTGACCACGTGCTTTCAAAGATCTTAGATCTTTCATCAGACACAAATGAGTTTTCCTAGTATTTGGCGTCTCTGTAAATATTAGCCATATTATAAAGCTAGAAGTTTGTATGGTTTGACAGGATATTTTCAAAAATTTGGTTTTCAATTCTTTCAAAGTTTGTAGATAGGGATGAAGCTACGATCCCAAAATGAAAAGCAGTAACCACAAATTTCAACTAATAACCAAAGTATGGTAACAGATATATCAAAATTTAAACGCAAAGTCCAGCCATTCACGTCAGACCGAGAAAATACATTCCTGACGTCTTTCAGTAGTCGGACCTTGCAACATATATTGTTGTATTATTTACATTAATTTAAACGTCAAATCGGAAGAACAAAATGTATTTTAAGTTGGCATTGTTATAAAAATAGATATTTTTAAATTTGAAATTGTCAAACGTCAAAAATACACAGATCTATCGTGGACGCATTATTATAGCGGATATTTTAAAACTACCCACATATTTCAATTTTGGTAATCTGCTTTACTATTTCAACTTTGACGAGAGCAATGTAGAAGTTAAGTTAAAATTATATCATATCTCACTAATGAATATAGGTCTTAAATGCATTATATTTGTTGATTTAATTTAATGAAACGTAAGATCGTCTTTCAATTAATATTACAAGACTAACTTGCCCATCGAAAATCGCATAGAACGCACATTAATCATGATAATACGATTATGACTTATCACTTGGTTTCATATTTTTGAATCGAGTCGAGTTACATAAGTGAGATCTCTGTTAAAATTCGATTATCGATTCAAATTGAAAAAGACTTACTTTTTTTATTTTCCTCGTGACTAAAAAGTCTTGAGGATTAATATTCACTTCCGCATTCGTTACAGCAATCGTTGACACGTGAATCGATTATCAAAATATCGATATCTATTCGTCAAAAAAATCGATTAATCAAGATATTAAGCAAGTCTTAATATTCGTCCTGTGACGCACTTAATGCGAATAATGTAATTCACATGGAATACACCGTGTGTAATGTAATGCTATGGTCACACCAAGCGAATAATGACTATAATATGTCACTCGCACATCAAGATTTCCTCCTGTCAAATATCTTAGATGAGCCTCAATCAGTATTTTTTTAAATTAAAGACGATTATGCCTGTACACAAATGGCCTGATACACGTACGTATATGAAATGCATTAACAGAAAGCGTTGTTACAATGTACAATTAATACACTTTCTAATAAGATGTCTCTACCTCCATTTTAATGAGTACAATCATCATACGGCGACATCTGCACTGGTACATTGAAATCAGAAGCGATCCTCAAAGAAATCGGGCTACATAACATAGGGCATGGTATATTGAGCGTAATGCGCTAAGACGTAAGGTCGGCTATCGCGTGTCGTTATATACGGCGCGCCGCTTGTCGAAGCCGCGCTTGGACTCGCGTCATTCCCACTGGTGCGGCGACGGCGGCAGCTCGGATGGGTGCGCCACGGTGGAGCTGCAACGAGCGCGCGGTTACACGGGTCTGCGGGCGGCGCGCCCCGCCCCGGCCTCCGTGCTGGACTCCGTATATGCCAAATCGATTCTCATCATGCAGACCCCAATTTTGAGCATTCAAGTTATTAAGTATATACGTTCGAATCCAACACGGAGCTTATATTTGACCATGCATGAATCGAAAATTATCAGAGTTTAAAATTTTCGTCTATGATAATAAAAGACTTAACAGCAAAACTGCATCACAAATCAAACTACATTTTTAACTACTTTATGAAGTGTAAACACAATATCACCACAACCGAGTGCCTGGCACTGTTCTCACTGACTACGCATGCACTAAATACCAGGACAGAGGATTTAAACTGAAACTGTTTGCGAATTTGAAACGTAAACGAGTAACGATAGGGTGCAAAGTTGAGAAGCAATAAGTAGTTTTGTAGAATAGGTACAATTTCTTCGAAAACAGTTTCAATTGTAAACAATTTGCAGATATTTTCTCCCATATCTGACATTGGCATTCAACCCTTAGTACTTGGAACTGTTTTGTTGCGCGATTTGAACTATTTATTTCCTATTTCTTGTACCCACATTACTATCATCCATTATATATTTAATGATTTATTGTTCTGATAAAGTTCTGCATTTTATTTTACGATTATGATGTTTTTTAATTTGTTGATATTGATTGTTTAGTTTGAAATGTTTTTTTTTTAAAGATGATGGGTTATATGTATGATATAATGATGAAAGAATGTGGGCATCTGAATAATCGATATCGATAATGCATAATCGCAAACGATCGTATCGCAAAATCGTATTCCTCATGCATTGCAACCGAACCGGTGCGGAGCGGAGACTATCCAACGATCAACCCTTTTGAAATTACGAACGACATCCGTTCGCGAAGGCAACACTCGTTACAATTTAAGAACTACGTATCGATTGCAATACACCCCAAATTTTTGAATTTCGAAGAGTTTTTTTTTTTTTTAATTGGGTCGATAAACTATTCGAGAACATAAAAGTGCCTTGTCGAACGGCGTTCGCGTACACATATAGATGGACAACACAAGGGCGTGCGGGCGCTTACTGGGGGGGCGCGCTAGGCTGCGCACAGAAATATCACGGGCGATAACAGCAGAATTTTTGCCGCAGTCTTGAAAGGGGAACAAACTTTTGCTTTCGAACTCGCTCTACGGCTGCCGCGAACACAGAAAAAAAAGCAAAACGTTATTACGTCTAATCTCTCGTCTAGTACAAACGCGAACCACCATTTCAAGAGGGTTGATGTCGCTTGAACTGCGGTGGTCAGAACTATCGCTCGGAAGCGGATCAAAGAAAACAGATGAAAAAAAAATTAAAACCCATGCACAAAACGGGCTTGCAAAGTCGGCCCGAAGGCGCGTCGTGTTAAAATACAAAAGGTAAACAAGGTACTTTTACCTACACTGCAAAACAACTACGGAAGGCGGTTACGGAATGAGGGAAGGGGGGGGGGGGCATCTCGACATAGGCTTACTTTTGCGACCACCATGTGTAATATTTTTCGGTACTAAGTAGGGATTACGATGCGGTATAATACGCACATTACGAGAACACAAGGCACTAGTGTGCCACACGTAGTTGTGATGATCATTTGCTTTAGTCTGTTTTATTATCGTTAACAAGACGTGCAGACAACTCTTATTAAAATTTAACAACAAAACCAAATTACATACACAATACTTACAACCTGGAATCAAATGTTATTCAATAATCAACAACTAAAAAAGTATACAAAATTATTGGATTATACAAAAGAATTCGCTTCGACTGTATAAGACCTTAAGTAACAGCTGGGTTGTCCACACGTCAGAATTTAAGTAGCGTGGCCGAATATGGGTGCGGGGTGGTCGCTATATAGCTCAGCGTATGATGCCTCCCGACTGTGGCCGAAGGTCAACATTTTTTCATCTCATCGAACAATATCATTAATACTAATTCTCATCCACATTTGATAGATAAGTTGGAAGGTTAGCGCGGTGAAACGTTGTCAGTCGGCCACAGTCGGGGCGGCAGTAGGTTATATCGCAAAGAAATCACCTAGTGTCGGTTGGTTGCGGTGGGTTGCGGGCGGCGCCTTACCTTGCGAAGCTCTTGAACGCCGCAGACTGCGGGTTGATGCAGAGCGGAACCCGCGAGGTTTGAAGCTGTTCAGCTATGAACTTGTGGATCTCTTCTGCGGATTTAATTAGTAATTCAATTAGTATTTTTAGTCAAATTCTACTAGACTTCTTTATTTAATTAAAAAAAAAAAAACATTTTACACTTAACAGTAACTGTAAGCACTTTTAAATATTAGAAAAAAATAAATGTAACTGTAATAGTCGCCCGCAGTTTCGTTCGCGTTTTAGGGTGTTGGTTCTCATGTGTTAGGCAAAAAAGTAGTCTATGTCATTTCTTGGTGAAATTTGCTTCATACCAAATTTCAACCAAAATTCGGTTCAGCAGTTTGGTCGTGAAAGAGCGACAAATAGACTTACTTTCACATTTATAATATTAATATAGATGGGCACGACGAATCCGAATTGGCAGACATGTATAGTAGGACTCAAATTAGATGTAGCATCGGAAAATGCAATGGAATGAAAATAAAACCGATTACTGCCGATTTACACGACCAATAGAAATAGCTCCCTATCGCGCCATTCGACGCTATTCGTCGCTATAGATTCACGCGTCAGTGAAAGCAAGTGTATGTAAATCGACGCGTCAAATTGACGAATATATTAGGTCATATCATATTACAAGTTATTACGTTTGTGCAAAGACTATATTCGCATGAGAAATAAACATTGATAATTTGGGATAGCGTACTCAATTCGGATGTGATCGGTTTTACGAATTTTGCCGATGCTACATCTAAGTTGTGTCGTACTATATTTGCCTGCATTGACAAAATGACGGTACTTGATTGGATTTCAATCGCTACAACGCCGTATTCCATACTCAAGAGTACAGTGGTCAGTGCTGCTGTAAGTTACCTTTGACCTGGTGCACGGAGGTGAGCTTCCGCTCCCAGCCGTCGTGGAAGGCGTGCGGCGCGACGGGCTCGAGGTCGGGCGAGTAGTGGCGCGCGGCGGGCGGCGCGCTGTAGCAGCACTTGCACATGCACGAGTGGTAGCGCAGCCGCCCCTCCTCCAGGTACGGGTGCGCAAGCGCGTCAACCACCGATATGCGCTTGGCCGGGTCAAACACAAGCATCTGGAAATCAACGTTCACCTCCTTACTAATCGATATTAAGCCAAACTTTTTATACAAACCGTAGAAGAGTAGATTAGGGGTTGTCCATTAATCACGTTAGGCTTGAAAGGGGGGGGGAGGGGTTTGATAAAAATCACGAAAATAACACAAGGGGGAGGGGGGGTGTAGTAAGATATCTCGTGTATTTATTTTTTCGTCTAATGCGCGATTTTTAAACAAATATGGTCCTTAATTTTAGAATAAAATAAGATTCGTTGTAGGTACTAAAAATACACGTGATGTTGAGAAGGGGGAGGGGGGGTAGTCTTAAACCTCACTAAGTATCACCAATGGGGGAGTGGGGGTTAAAAAATGCTAAAAAAAGATCACGTGATTAATGGACAACCCCTTAGCAGTTCAGAGAAAAGGGGGGGTGTTATCATAAGATGGTATAGCGTGATTAATTTCATATTCAGTGTTTAGTCTAGTTTTTCTTTGAAACTTAAAAAACTTGAAAAAAGAAATGTTGAGCATTCGTTTGAATTTTAAGAATCAATCAGATAGTGCCTTCCTTTCTTATCTGACGTCTTACAATAATTATTATAATAAAGTATTGTTTTTATTCTTTCTTGCTTGTATCGTTTCATTTTTCATTTTGGAGCCAGATGCAGTTTTTTTGTTATTATTGTTACATAAGTTCTTATTCTTCTGAATTGAATAAACGAATTTGAATTTACAATATTATTCATACATATCAACCAACCAAGTTGATAAATGAGTTGTGATAAATAAATCGGGATATCTTACGAAATCACATAAAAATCCTAATTAAAAAAAAATAAACGATTTAATAATCTGCATTGAATCTAAACTAATTTAATATTTCTATACTATAGGTTCGAGAAGAAAAATTATTTTTATACAATTCTTTACTAAAAAAAAAAACGTTAAAGTTTGAAATTGACAGTAAGACAACGCAAAACGTGTCCGATTTCAACACGTGCGCTTGTCGCGTACACTGAGTCGCGTGTTTTGATACAGACATGAACAATGGAACAGTACGAGTGTCTGTCGTATCACGTTTTAGAATTTATATTTACATTATATTTCGAGAAATTTCTATCATGTGCGATAATAGCACATGCACTGGATATTAATTTTAAAAATAGAAATTCGTTTATCGTTAATAGTCGTGACTAGACCGGTACATAATTATTTTTATATTACTATATTCTGCAAGAAATAATAAATTTGGTAGCCTTTATAATTTTTCAAATAAAATCATCCCCCTCAATATCAAAAATGACGTAGCAATTAGTGGTTACAAAATGGTAGTTACTTTGTCTGTTGTGATGAATAATGTAGAGTGCGTTTCGAAAGTTAAATAAGTATTTGCATGTAGGCTACTCGCTCTTGGTTTGAATTAAACTTATAATCGACCAAATAAATTTTATCTTTTCTAAAGGCAAAAACTTAAAACACATAACTAAAGTGTGGTGGCACCTTTTTACGCACGGCAAATCTTCATAGATACCCGACTCCTGGGGGGGTGGGTGTCACTAAAAACCATGCAATGGTCGCCATCAGCAAGGAAACGGAGATTTTTTTTTATGGTATAGGTTGGCGGACTCGCATATGGGCCACCTGATGGTAAGTGGTCACCAACGCCCATAGACATTAACGCTGTAAGAATTATTAACTATTCCTTACATCGTCAATGTGCCACCAACCTTGGGAACTAAGATGTTATGTCCCTTGTGCCTGTAGTCACACACCCTTCAGACCGGAACACAACAATACCGAGTACTGTTGTTTGGCGGTAATAACTGATGAGTGGGTGGTACCTACCCAGACGGGCTTGCACAAAGCCCTACCACCAAGTAATCGGGGATGCTGCGGGATCGCTTTCGCAGCACGTCCGCTGCCTCTCCTGACGTGTGGTGTCACCTTAATAGCGTGTAGGTAAGCTCACCTGTGCCAACAAGTGCACGGCCTCGTGCGTGGCCTGCACGGAGAGCGTGTAGAGCGCGGCGAGCGCGGGCGGGCGCGGCGCGCGGCGCAGCATGTGCGCACGCGCACCCGCGCACGCGTAACGCATGTCCTCCAGCGACGGCGTGCCTAACAGCTCCGTTATCAGCTCCAGCTGGAATTGTATAATACTCCTATTAGACGTGATGACGTAGATTTCCAATAAATAAAATATGAATAAATATGATACAACATCACATACATTACTCTGATCCCAATGTAAGTAGCTTAAGCACTTGTGTAATGGAAATCAGCAGTAACGACGGTATCACAAACACCAAGACCCAAGACAACGTAGAAAACTAATGGTAATCTACATCGACTCGACCGGGCCCCGAAACCCGGGACGAACCCGGGACGAACCCGGGACCTCAGAGTGGCGTACCCATGAAAACCGGTGTACACACCACGCGACAATGGAGGTCGTCATAATAGAGAAATAATGTGTAGAGAATAGGATTGCCAGTTAATATAAACACATTTTACCCCCCTTTTTATTATTTATTGGGATATATATATTTATTAGATATCATATTAGTAAATGCAGTTACAACATAATATACTAAGAGAACATTAATATAATACTCCTGATATCCCTAATCCAAAAATTAAATTTGGATAAATATATAGTCATGCACATTTGTTATGAACACATTTGGGGCTTCTAATCATCAAATACTGGACGACAAATCCAATGAGCAGGTACTTATTCTTATTTACCAAACATCTTATATCACATACTTACTATTTATATAACAATAGCTAAATTAATCCATAGATACCTGCTGCACGGGGCTCTGAGCTTGAAACAGTATGCGCCGACCGAGCAACTCGCCGAATATGCAGCCCACAGACCACACGTCCACCGCGGCCGTGTAGTGGTTCGCGCCCATCAAGATTTCCGGCGCCCTATAATCACGGAATTAACATATTATGCATACGTAAAATATACGTAGATATCAACAACAGCCTGTAAATTCCCACTGCTGGGCTAAAGGCCTCCTCTCCCTTTGAGGAGAAGGTTTGGAACATATTCCACCACGCTGTTCCAATGCGGGTTGGTGGAAGACACATGTGGCAGAATTTCTATGAAATTTGTCACATGCAGGTTTCCTCACGATGTTTTCCTTCACCGATGAGCACGAGATGAATTATAAAGACAAATTAAGCACATGAATCAGCGGTGCTTGCCTGGGTTTGAACCCGCAATCATCGGTTAAGATGCACGCGTTCTAACCACCGGGCCATCTCGACTTAACGTACATATCATAAAATTAAATTATAAAAAATCATGAAAACATTCTTACTAACATATTTAATTGTGAGTATTGGTATTGAAAAAAAAGTTTCTCACAACTAATTACAAGAACAAAACATATTAATAAGTAATTATTTATTAACAATAACAATTTATATATAATTGGAAAACATAGCTATTAAATAAATTAGGTAGATACTTCAAGTATAAATCAATATAATAAATTGTTTCTTGGATTTGTATTGTTCATTAAAAAGTTTTAATGTCAAATAGAATTAAAGTATAATGTCATGATAATGGCCGTAAGTCATGGCCGGTGCAATCGAACACACATTGTCTAAGGTTGCGAAAAAAACAACAGACGATTTAATCCTATTCCAAACTCGTTCACGTCAAATTTTTATCCAACCAGATTTTTACTCCGCGAATTTCAAATCGCGCGTGCGTACACATACACACACACATATGTATGTGTATATATATACATACATACATATGTTTACTAGTATAAAACGAGAAAATTTCGCATTGCGGACTAGTCCTAAACACGAAAACAAAAACGAAATAACAACAAAACTCGATCGTGATAAATCGCAATACGATTCGAGTCGAACATCCAAGACGCCGTTATGCAAAGATAGAAATCACGACTCACAATATATTATGCACTAACCGCGTAAAGTAAGATGAGCTAGCCGTGGCCGACTTTCAAAACCGCGGTCAGCGGAGCAAAGGTCATTCATTCATTCGACGATCACTTCACGTTTACTTTAGAAAGATAAAACGCCAAATAAAACGTCAGCAGCAAGATTGTATTTCAAAACGTTGAATTTTTAGAATCGATTGAAGCATTTAAAGATAATCGTTTAAAAACTCAAAATTGAAGTTCGTTTTTTAAATATTTATTTATTTAATGGTCGATATATGATTAAATCGTTCATCATCATTTACATGCCCGTATGTATGCTTTGGGGTTGACGTGGGGTTGTAAAGCGGAAAGTCCGTTTTAAACTAGAGTAAAGAAGGTGCATAGACCCGGGTCGTTTTAAGTAAGTCTAAAGCCGCGCCCAGATGGTTTCATATAAATATTTTTTGGAGAGGGAAGAACGCCAGATCAATGAACTCGGACGCGTTGTGTTTAAGACAAGCTGCAAAGCAGTGCCAAAATATTAGCACACTCTTACGAATTTATTAAATTACACGATCTTGATAACTCAAAGCGGTATTAATAGTGTTACAAACATACATGTCTTAAAAGACAATATTTCTGATAAAGAACAAGTACCAGAGACAAGAAGGTTTTATATTTATAGTATAGCAAAGAGTATTTGAGAACTATTTAAGACAGGTCACTGGCTGTCAGCGTCGCTTCTAGGGAATGCATTTACTGTTGGATTCGATTCCAATCGTCGTACGTATTCTACCACTAAATGTTGATGGCAGTGATGGATGCACATAACTGCAACTGCACCGGTTAAGATGATGTCAGTTTATATTTATTCAAGTAACCAATGACCATTCTTCAAATGAAATACAATGGTTTTCGTTACGATTTATGTAAGACGACCGGACCAATTGTTGTACTAATAAATCATTATGACCAATTATTTTTATCGATAATTGATTTAAAATTAAAATTTATTTTAATTAAATATTAAACAATAATGACGATCTCGATTAATTTTATTCGGTTAGGTTTTAATGCTCAGGTAATTAAATTTATAAAGATAAATAAAAATACCCTATTATTTATCAAACTAAATTTCTACCAATCATTGGGTATATCCCAAAAATTTTTCCAATCTAGAACCTTGTATTGGGTATATTCTTATATATTGCTTGATCTTTTTTACATTTAATGAATTGAACTCTATCACCTACACAATAGAGGTCATTACAAATATAGCTCGAGTATCTATCAACTCTTCTATACACGGAATTGATTTACATAATTTACCTTATCTAAATGAGTTCAAAGAAAATGAAATAAAATTTATCATACGGAATTACTAATATATTTAATTAATCATTAAAAAAAATCTCCTGCAATAAATGTATAGGTGTAAATCATTAACATTACCTATAAAAATATATCTTTTAAGTTTTGATAAATTCGACAAAGTTATAAGTTGAAAATTTGCCAAAAATACGACGGAACACACAGCCATGCGAATGCAACTATATCATATTTACGACTGCTACGTTACGGCTCCTTTACCAACCTATAGTACTGCGTGACGACTTCCTGGGTCATGTTCTTCGTTGCGTCTGGCTCCTCCACTCTGGCGAGACCGAAGTCACATATCTTGAGCACACAGTTGCTGTTTACGAGCAGATTGCCAGGCTTTATGTCTCGGTGAAGGATTCGAGCTGAATGAAGATATTTTAACCCTGGTAACAAAATATTATATTTATTATTTGTTCAATAATAACATACATAATTGTACAACAAAAAAAGAACAGTTTTATGTACATAAATACGCAGTATTTGATTATTTAAGTTGAATTTTATACACAAAAAATACTATTTTTTTTCATTGTTTCACTTTTAGACAATGTAGCTGAAATTAAATCCAAATGATTTTTAGTATTCGTTATTTATTCATTTCAAATAAACTTCGAACTGCCACTTATAAAATGTTAACTTCAAAAATAATATATCATGAACAATTGGAGGGATCAAACATTGAAGGTTTAGGAAATAGTAAATTAGATTTCATTTAACACGAATAGAAAAACCGAAAATGAACAGACATCAATAAGACAAAGGAGAATTTTAACAATAAAAGACGTACCTACGAATATACGATATTTTAAATTACCTAATTGAAATTATTACCGTCGCAATTTACTTCACAGCGGTATTAAAACAATCGTCTATCAATTTTAAAACAGACCATTGAATATTGACATGTATCATAAACGTCATTGTTCATTTTACTCATCATCAACATTTAAATGAGACTCAATTGTTAGGAACCGGTTTAAATCCGAATCTAGTCAGAGTTAATAAAAAGAAAAAACAATTTCATCATATTATCCAAATCTGGTTCGATCCGCTTTCGGCGAGCCAATACCAGAATCTCAGTGTACCAGGGAAACGTAAAGTTCCGTACAGTTATACAGTTTTCCCCGAGAGTACATGTAAGAAAGATTCGAGTTAGGATATATGAGGCTACTTCCAACCGGCGCCAGATTTCCAAGTCATAAATTATAGATACCACGAACGTAGATTCTTTTTAACAGCCGCGTCTGTGATTCTTATCATTTTTGTTATTTGAAAGCATGCGGTTTTATAAAGCGTGATATAAAATTTTGTAAATAAAATAATTAATAACTACTCAACTACTGGATATAAAGTTTTTTTTATGAAAAATTTCGTATTCTCTCGGTATAATATGATGATAATGAAAAAATATATGCTACTAGATCTATATTGTTAGGAAGGTCTGGAGCATGGACGTGGAAGGATATAGAGGAAAGGAACCATAGAAACGATGGTTGGATTGTGTGAAAGACGATATGGCTGAAAAGAATGTTACTTGTGAGATGACATCAGACAGAGAAGTATGGAAGAAGACTTGCTGCGAAGAGCCTGAGTAAAAATTGCGATAAGAGCAGGAGGTTGAAGACTATTCGATATTTGTTGTTTTAGTGTTAGGTCGTCAGGAGTTTGGCGTAAGAAAGTATCCTTACTTGATTCTAAATATCATCATTCTAAAAGAAGCGAAAGAGTAACAGCAACAAAGTTACTTTCGCATTTATAGCATTAGTAAAGATTACTAACTTCCGAAAAAACGTTTAGGAATGTGAAAGAGCTATTACGCAATACATTTTCGTGGACATGTTGTGAAAACGTTAGCGGTTTTAAGACGGCAGGAGCATCAGACATCCGCGCCATCCCGCAGGAACGCGTACGCGTCACCGCTGAACCGTACAAAGCGGGCTGGATGCCACGTCAAAACAAATTAACGACACCTCACCACCTCCCGAGTTTAATTTCCCAGAGGAAGTAATATTTTCGTGTACCTGACGACAAACTCCTCATTTTCGAATTTAACGTGAAAATAAAATGTAATTTCGGAACAATATTCCTTCATTCGTATTGAAATCTTAAACAATTACACGCTTCCACAACATCGAATGTATCTACATACAGACATATATTTAATATAATTAAATATTCCCGGAACAAGCCCTATAGTTCAACGCCAACAAATCGCCTAGCGACCAATAGATTCAAAGTTCGATACTCGATCCACTTCCAACAGAAAAATAGACATTTTACGTTTTATTGAGAAAGTTATACGAAGCTCTTTAAATAACTATTTTAACAGGATACACAAAACGAGATGTGACGTCATACAGGTATAAACAGCATTTGGCTCGAAATACTAATTTCAATCACAAGTAAATTATTATTAATATTACGACTGCATTAATTCTCAATAGAACAATGTAGGATTAAGTTCAATATAAATGAGTTAGTAAATTTATATATTGAACAAACTATGGATTATTAGATCGTTTTTAAAATCAAGAATAATTCGTTAGTAAAGGTCTTAACTGCACATATAATATATCGTTACAATTCACACAAATATCTAATTGTACTACGAACACGATCTTGTCTGGTATACTGTTCTTCAATTGCCCTGTGACTCACGATACCTTGGAACATTAGCCGGAGGAGTTATGTACGCTGGGAGTCTTAACGTTTTGCGTCAGTCAAAGTCCATGATATTAAAGCTGACGTTTACACACATTAGTCTAACGGAACATGCGATGCACAGTACATTGCAACATATGAACTCATTTATAAATGCACATTTCCGTACCAGACTACAGTTTAGAAAAGCCTCTGTAAATTATTTTTGTTTTACATTATAGGCAAATAAGCTACCTGATCATCGCTTAAAGACATTGGAGCCGTCGTAATATTAACCGTTCCATACAACATCTATCCATCAACTAAGGGAACTAAGATGTTATGTCCCTTACATCTGTAAAGCTCACTGACTCTTCAAATTGGAAGACAACGATACTAAGTATTACTGTTTAGTGTAGAATGTGTTATTAGTCTTTCAATAAGCTCTACCAACAGGTAAAAATCATACAAGGCATTCGAGAAAGGCTAATAACATTTACATTACTTAAGTCTTAAGGTCTAAATTGTAACACAATGATTTATCTCTTTTATTAATTCAACATTTAAATGAAGAATACAGAGTACTTTTTAACTAAACACGTGAAATTGTTATTGTTAAACAAATCTATTAACAACGTTGTGATAATCTACACTGCCTCTATTATTTAAATCTATTTCATTAAGAAGTTAATTATTTAATATTGCATGTCTTATAAATATTTTTAAAACTTCCGCCAAGAGTTGAGCACAGGTCGACGCCCGCGCATCCGACCGCGACGATCAGCAGTCCTCACTCCTTGCGGGGACAAAGAGCTAAACTCATTTGATTATGGTCAACGTGATACTAATAAAATTTCACTTTATTTACTTATATTTTAGCGAATTTACTCCCTGACCGATGTATATTATTACATGTATTTATTACGTCTCCATCTGGAATTAATTTTTCAGTAAATCTACGCACTAGTGACCCGCGACCCGGCTTCGCTCGTTTGCATTACTATGACAACAGAATAAAAACTTCTAATATTATCAGTGTGTCTTTACTAAATTGTATATGTATTATATTTAAAAGCCTTCCTCTCGAAACACTTTATCCATTAAAAAAAACCGCATCAAAATCCGTTGCGTAATTTTAAAGATCTAAGCTTAAATAGGGGCATATAGACAGCATTAAGCGACTTTGTTTTGTACTATATAATAATGATGATGGTATGTTATCCAGGACCCAGCATACATCTAAGAAACATTCCATTACGATTAGTCCAGTGGTTTAGTTGAGATGACTAATATAATTAATCTGGTTATAAGGAAGAACTAGACGTGTCTTTTAAGTTTACAAGCCTTTGTTTCTTAGAAACAAATTTAAGGAAATAAACCGTTACACGTGATTTATTATTACGCTACTAACAAAAAAATAACGTCATAATAATTAACTCCAAAATTATGATTGATAAATTGAATAATCCCATTGATCAGTTACATAAATGAAAAAAAAAAGGGAAAAGTTAGTTATTAATTTCACGATTATAGTTGCGAGACATTTAGGAACAGTTGCTTCAATAATAAATCGAATAGTTGTTTTAGAATGTCTATGCATCAACGGCCTTGTTCAAAATCTACAAGAAATTTTAATCACTGGTATAGGTTTGAGATGAAATGCATCACGAATGTAAAGTGTATCGCACAAGGAATAACAGTACCGGGGTGTGATGTTTGCTCACGCACTGGCAGCAAACAACATTGCTTGCTCGTGCATCGCTCTCACGCTGAGGATGGAACGGCTTTCACAATTAACGCCCTGCATCACCGGGCACCGTTAGGGTGACCGCTTCGAAATGGGACGTTTTACAGTTGCGCTATCATGACCGATCGTCCTTTACAGACTTTACTACTACTACAATATATAATACGATAAAGGTAATCTTTTTAAATATCTATTGTACAATTTGCTAACATAACAGTTATTTAAGTCCTTAAATCAATATGAATTAAATGGTTACTGTATAAATCTTGACCGAGTGGAATGGCGGCAAAAATGCTAGCAGCATTTCCCCGTTGAATCGCAATTGCGATACTCTGGACAAGAAACGAAACAGCCCTCCTGTCACCAGTGCCAATAACCATAATATTTTCCTTTGTCAACTACTTTTGTCATAGAATGATATTATTTACTTTAGATTGAAAGTGTTGTATTCACAATGATTTATCGTCCCAAACATAAGTCGCTACAGTTGACAACAGTTCAATGAAACGTCATAGGACGTGACGTATTTAGACAGACATGGAATATTGAAACATCATCACATGTAACTCGGAACATTCAATCATCGAGGAGTTACAGCAAATTACAAATATTCCGATACTCACGACACAGAACACACAAATTGCTCAATATGAAGAGTTTTCAGCCATTGGGTCATTAGCGTCTTCTTAAATAAGTTAAAGAGACTGCAAGGTAGAGATTACTAAGCTATCGTTAAATTCCGGTTGCAACGCGTCAGGGAATTCTCTTTAAAGACTTCAAAGCACTACACGTATTCCAATGCCTTTGTCTTTGACGTCCTGAGATTTTATGTAACTAACACGAGACATTATATTTATCGTACCGACAAATCCGCTGACGTATATATAAATTAGGGAGATCCCAGTATAATAGCGTTTGGCGGTTAAAATTTCATCAACAACGATTCGTCGTCGACAATATCAATAAACAGATTAATTCTGGAACATTCAGTAATTTTAAGTCTCAATTCGAAAACGTCTTCGACATATTTCCATTAATTTAAAACAATAAATCACTAACTCGTTTTAGCAATAAATACGATACCCCAACGACCTACTCTGTTTAGTATTCTAAGCATCAGCTGAGACGTAATTGATATTTTAAATTTACTCCGTCGAGGCACTTGGAAAAGTGGTCTTGCGTACCGTGACCATTTATCACAATAAACCCCTAGTAGCTTATACTGAGGACCGAGCAGAGATTTCCTGGGTAGAAAAAATCTAGTACATAAATAACGCTAGCTACACACGCGTCGCAAAGACCGGGACGCCGGCCGCGCCGCATTTCCATAATTTCGCTCGTTACCGCCGCACAGGCTTTGCGATTATATCTCTTCGTTTCGTTGGATAAACAAAATTAATTAAGGCCTTTTTAACTAACTGGCCTTATTTAACGATTTTGAAATTTGGAATTATGTGAAACCGACCAATTAAAATAATCCTCTCACCGATGCAATTTTGGTAAATTGTTAACGGGTAAAATCAAAATTGTAAGAATATATGTATCCATGTCCAACATACTGTATCATTAATCTTACATAAAATTATGACGATGACAGCAGGCAGAATAATAGTAATAAAGACAAAGTAAGAACATTAATACAACAGACAATGTATATAGGTATATGACCTTAATTGTATGTTAGGTATTCAAGGATCAAAATATCTTCCAAGTACCTGAATATTATAAAAGACGAAGCCATCGGTGTAGCGATGGCTTACGAGTTGCGACCGAACGGACAGCGCATACATTATTAATATCGAACGAGCAACATTAGCATACCTACGTATACACCTAGCTCGGTGCTATCGACGAGACCGAAACGATCAACGGAAACTGTTGGTGCGTGCACAAATATACGAGTGTGAATTTTGCATCGACGTGATGGGACAGTTCGAATCGCGAGCCGAAATATACTTTAAACTTAAACGGTTAAAATTTACAATCACTAACAGGATATTTTGTACATGTTACTTTTTTAGTATAAATATTAAATTAATTGAAACATTACCTATGCTTTCATTTCTACTAACAATTATTAGAATCGTTAGTAAAATTAAGTCTGAGATGGCTTAGTGGCTAGAACGCGAGCATCTTAACCGATGTTTGCTGGTTCAAAGCCAGGCAAGCTCGACCGAATATTCATGTGCCTAATTTGTGTTTATAATTCATCTCGTGCTCGACGGTGATGGACAACATCGTAAGGAAACCTTCATGGGTCTAATATAATAAAAATTATGACACATGTGCATTCCACCAACTCGCATTGGAACAGCGTGGTAGAATATGTTCCAAATATTCTTCTCAAAGGAGGCCTCAGCCCAGCCATGGGAAATTTACAGGCCGTTTGTTGTGTAGTAAAATCATTCTATTTATTGAGTAATTTGGCCGTTGTTTTGCAATTTGTCATTTCAATTACCTTTATTAACGTAGTAATGTAGGCACATAATTTTTAGATAGTCGCGGGGCGCTGTCAAAGGACGCCTATCCTTTTACTTGAGCCGAGACCACTAAGGCAACTATAAAGTTTTTAATTAAACTCCGAGCGTCGGGAGCTTAACGATCGCATTTTTCTGGATTCCCTTCGCGCGTTTCACTCGAGGGAAATCTCTTGCTATCACAGGAATAATTGCAAGAATTAATAATATGAAATCGGGTGACGGAACGGCTGCGAAACTCTTTAAAAATACTAACGATCAGAATTAATTCGACAAAAAGATAATTAAAACGTGAATTGCAAGAATACCTTTAAGTTTCAGCATGAGCGTAGTTGAAAAGTTTTAGCTCTTAGTAGTTTAAATTGATTTAAGCCAGGTGGAAATGGAAAAAGCCGGTATAGAGCTAGTTGCTTTAACTTTACGAGTATCCTGGTCGTGGCCGTCGTACTCTCGGGAGCTGGTTTGTTTTAAACTTGAATTTATAGACGTTAAACTCAAAACGACGGGCTTGCTCCAGTCTCTGTATTCTCCAAAGGAAAATAACCCGAACATTGGCACGTACGAACCTTTTGTCATAATTAATTTGATAAAATTTTACCTTTGTTTATGACCACACTCAATTAGCAAAGATACCAAATCATATTGTATTAATTTCATTCCATAAATTTGAATCTCGTTGTTACATATTTGTATTTTATTTAATTGTATTTCATCTAGACAAACGTTGTTGATATTAAATTAAAATATAAAAATAATGTTACTTTAACTGTTAGTTTTTAGACGAATATAAGTAATAATGAAAAATAATTTCGGCGTTACTTTATGAAAGTTATAAGTGAAAATTAATCCTAACTTACATCAGCTTTCGCAAAATTTTCCTCGAGCCATTAAAGCGTTATTTCAAAAGCATTCCAGTATAATGAAATATTAAACAAACCTCTGAGTATTTGGTAGAGGAAGACTTTGATGTGGTCGGCGGACAGGTGTTGGGGCGACACGATTATCTTGTGCAGGTCGCTCTGCAGCAGCTCCGTGATTACATAACTGGTTTGTTATCATTAAGGAAATTATACGAAATAACATCTGAAATAAATACATTATTAGAATACACAGAAACTTATTCGTATTGGAGAAACATCCCCAAAGAACGATAATTGCCAAATCAAATAAAATCAAAATATACTTTATTCACTTCTGAATCGTCATTTAAAAACTATTGTAAGTGAAGCTACCACCAGTTCGGAAAGTAGATTCCATCGAGAAGAACCGGCAAGCACAGATGATAATCTTTTCCCACATTTAAATATACAGTCATGTTAGTATTATTGGATATACATAGTCATTATTGGTTACTAGTGACAAAATACCTTTACGTAATATAATTTATGTACATTAGTGTAAAAAAGACAATAATTCAATATTTACGTGAAACTAAACGACTATTAAAGCATCAAAATAAATAATGAAACGATGTAATTAACAGTGAAATGAATTCACGGGCACACATAATTGCTTACATTATAGGCAATTGCAAATTTGCAACACCAATCGGACATCGCATAATCACATCTAGCATTAATTCGAGCGGTTTTGCCCATTACAGCAGTAATAGGACTTTCACAAACAAACACGTAACGCGCAGGTAGCGCTAATGAGCACAAAACCATCGAAATTTAGTTAGCATTGGATGTGGGAAACGCAAGGCGTAATATAAACACCCACAGAGGGTGTTTTCCATGGAGTTCGGAATGTCCCATCCCTTGGGTTCCGAGGCACGGAATTCTGAGGACCGACGGCCGTCAGTGCTGTCTCGCTTATCTGCGCTAGGTACGCCCCCAGTGGCCATTACCAAAATTACAGGACAAGCTACCTGCGGAATTATGCAGCACTTGTTGCGGTTAGTTCCGAAACTCAAGGTCTCGAGGAATTCTGTCTAATTCATATACATTTCCATTCGCTGGAAACATAGAAGATATTTTCAAGTTATTATTTTTGTTTATATTCTTGAGAGGGAGCTTTAATCACTTTTAGCTCAGTAAGTATATGACAATTCTCAAGAAATGTTTTCTATTTTTTACCTTTGACTCCAAGTCATAAGTAACGAAATAAATATGCCCACTGAGACTAGAGATATTGCGATACATATAATATTTATATTTCACCGTACAAAATGGGAATTTATTGCCCTTGAAACCTTGACATATAAGTCAGTATTAACTTACCATATAAGTCACTATTACCCTTGACAGATATGTTTCCATATATCAACTACCGCAGTGGATATAATATTTAAGAGTCATATCCCAGTCTATAACAGAGATATACGATGACGTCACAGTATTGATAAATCATCTAAAGCCTGGATAAAAGGCCTTTACACACAATATATGAATAATTAATAAAATTTACATAACTTTCAGAGATCAAATGTGAGGATATTTTCTGGATATTTTGTATAAACACTACTACATTCTTGTATATATTATATGAATATCTAAACGTTTAAGCAGAATATACTAAATTGACTACAAATTTCTTTAACAATGACAAAACCTGATACAAAAATATTCACAAAGTGAAATGAAATCTCAAAAATACATTGAAATCCTCAAAAGAATTATAAAACAAAGGAAATCGCTTTTCAAATACAATAAAAAAAAGAGTAGAGTCACAAAACAGACACTCGTCCAAAAGAAAAGGTCCGTAGACAGTAATAAATAACCTTATGTCAGGTAACTTTTGACCTATATCTTGCAACAAAAAGAGAATCCACTAGCCGTTTCCAAGTGAATATAAAGATGCATGTTCTATCGTGTGAACGTTGAATGCAAATTCTATTTGATATATTGCACCTAAGAAACAACATTCTAGACGGACACCTATAGATTATTCCAATGGTAGTAGGAAAATAGGTAAACAAACCCAGACGCCTTTCCTAATATTCCTTTGCTAATAACTCAGCTATATTGTGCACTACTAAGATAACACAACAATATAACACTTAATAACTTATTTCCTTTCCTATGAGTCGAGAATTGAGAATTTACAGGCTGTTGTTGTTTGTTGTTGTTGTTGTATAATGCTTTATAACTTATTTGCACTTTAATCTTACTTCCAAAATTCCGATAACAGATTCATCGATGTTCAAAACGCCATTTTTTCACAAATCCGTATTGAATATCATAGATTAATCAAGCTCTCGACCAATTAGATCGCATCAATTCGTTGTGAACTGTTGTTTATTTGGCGTTTCTCCTCTTATGGTTCGAATGGAGTATATACGTGTTTGATATTATTATTGTTATTATACCATGCGAGTAAATAAAAATTCTTAACTGGTTACACGTCTAACGTTGATCGTAACTGTTCGTCAGCTACAGATCATTAAACCCAGGTTCGAATTCCGCTGCGATTGCAGAAGTTAAGTATACAACAGACTGCTTCGAGAAGCATGTAAAGATATCATTACTGTTTCTAATATCTAAAAAACTGATTATTTTTTCCTGTATGGGTATGTGTGTATTTGCGTTTATAATTTGGATCGTGTTGTGCAGAAATGTATCAAGCCTCGCAAAAACCAATGAGTTTTCAAGATTTGATAGAGAAAACTACACTATATGACATTAACCTTGTAACTTAAATTACCTATATATGTTTATACATATAATAATATATTGAAAAATAAAGACATTTTACAACTTTTTTTTTGTCCATTGTCCATTAATACACATCCGTCTTGGTCGTATATTTTTTATTATTGAGAATAAACTAAAATATTAATTTGTAAGCTGGCCCTTTTTGTATTTTATCCGATACCAACTAAGCTGAACCGCAAGATCTAGTCTTACGTTTGCTAGCAAGGTTCGGTCCGACCTAACGAGCGCATTTCGTAAGCTACGCGCGTTTATTTCGACTAATGAAAGGTAAAGGTTATCCACAAAGTCAGTCGGTACATCAGACCTTCGTAATAAACCAACTTTCTTTTTTTTTTACGTGAAAGAAGCTGAGTAATCACGTTTCAATTGCTAAGACTGACGTAAATCTTAATTGTTCTTTTGATACTACTTGGAAATTCGTAAAGTTTATTACAAAGGAGATAAAGATAAAAAAGACTTGTTTTATTGATAATTGTCCCTAATATTATCAATATCCGAGAATTTTTATTGATTGATTAAAACCGTTAAGACTCCTAAACTATCACAAACATTAACATAATTAGGACAGTATTAATTTACAGTTCGCTAGAAAGAAATCTCGTACATAAATAAAACTTGTTAATGTCTAAACACAGTTGCAACATACGTAGTGTGAATTGTGTACAATTAAAATTCGTATATTGAGTAATGAGTAGGAAATGAAGGGACTTCTATTCTCTTCTTTTATCACTGGAACTCCCGAAAAGCGAAAGGAAACATAAAAGCGAGGGTTCCACGTTTAAAACTGCTAGGGGATGCGCCCTCGTGGCGTCGTAGTGGGCAGACGTAATTATTTACAGAGGGGCTGAGATTCCAACCCCTTAGATGTGTTCAATGTTGGACGTTGTTATAACCCTTATTGCATTAGACACAAGATCTATAATGCGCGATACGAATGTGAATATTGCTATACAGTACATTTGGAGGACACAAAGGGCATGCTTCAAGCGTCTATGACTTGTTGCGTTACTTAGAGTTATATTTTGTGAAAGGTTAAGAGATTACAATAATTTAAGAAAAGACTTCCGACCCAAAATGGTAATGGTATTTATAAATTATATATTTTATGAAAAGTTTCATCATAAATACTAAAAATATCAAGAACTTTCGTGTACCGCTTATTACAAAAAAAGGACTTTCGAGGGACTTTTACAAACTCTGAAATTCACAACGAATTATTTATAAAAAATTAAATGCAATATTTAGCAAAAAAAAAGTAAATACATATATTTACATGTTTTATTTTTCGTTTCTTCAAAATGAAACTCCTCACTGAAAATTTACTTAAAAACCAAGATATTCCCCTTCGTAACGCGAAGTCGGTAATCTGCGACGTCATAACTTTCGATGTGTTTGACTTAGAAAGTCTAAGTTGGCACGGGTCTCATCGAAGATAATTGTTGTTCATGAATAAGTTCGAGCTCATTTATGACATTTACAACAAATACATCAAATAATTAATTTTCATATATGAATAATTATTACAAGTATCATTTATATTCATTAACTAGTTCAATTTCAAAGAAGATTTTTGAAAATAGAATCAGATTCTTTTGAGACGTATATTTTTCATAATTATTTTTTCGCCTATGGTTGTTGGCGCCGTAAGAAATATTAACCAACGCGTATAGTTAATTTCTGGCATAACCAACGCGCCATTAACCATTGGAACGAAGATCTTATGTCACTAATGGCCTAGTAATACTGGCTTACTAACTGTAAGCCAGTACTAAGTGCTAAGTGTAATTCTGTTTGGCGATAAATATATCATGATAGACCTATACAAAACTGCTAACACAAAGAGCTCGAATCAAGTGATTATAATGTTTAGAACAGTAGATTTCCGCACTTAACTCACTTTTCACTTTATCGTACATGTGATGTTATATACTCTACAATCTTTCTCAGTATATATCAACTAACACCATAACATTTTTTATATAATACAACTACTAAATCTTGATAATTTCGCGTTCAAACAAACAGACTATACAATTTTATCATATTATGAAAATGAAAATATATTACATATTCTACATATACAAATAAAATCCGTCTGGTGATATAAAAGTCGCTGGTTCCATCCTGACCCCTTGAGTTATTGTCGTCCCCACTTGTAGCATAGGCTTTAATTAGAGGGATAATTCCTTAAATTTGGGCATTGCTACTATAATCCTAAAAATAGTAATCCTTTTGTAGATATGTTGTGTGTATGTCAGATATTTCAGAGGGTATTCCAGCGGTATGCGTCCATTAGGTCTCTTGGATAAACGAAAAATACCTGACCCAACAACTATACAGTCTGCTTGATTTCATTAATATTTGTACAACTAAAGTAAATAATTTAAAACCTGTTTTGAGTATAATATGAAATATTAATCGTTTATCAACACTTATGTGTACTATAAACGAAAGTACGTGTATTGTAAATTCAATTGAAATAGACTGAAACGATAAAATAAAGACGATGGAAAGTAATTGGACATTGATACAGGCTCATGGGATGGGATTTTCATTGGCTCCTAATCAAAACCTAAATATATATACTATCATATATGCACTCAAATAGATTTTTACAGGGACTTGAAAATATAACGAGATATAATATCTATAAAGTCTCCATATAAATTCTGTTAAGTACCAAGTTTTTACAATAGGTCTGTAAACTAAAATGTTAACACGCTGACTAAATACATATATTTAAAAAAGCAAGTTAGTACAAATATATGTAATAAACATAATATTTCGTATTTGTGTTACGCACTAATCCAATTCAAAACACGAAGAGAAACAGAAAACATATAATAACAGGAACAAAGGATATAATATCTTAAATCTCATCGTCGGTAGTCATTGAGGATATAAGAAATTGTTAAGTGGCAATATCTATGGACGGAGGTGATCGCTTACCATCAGGTGCACTTTGACCAACGGCTTCATATTACAGATTAAAAAAGAAAAAGTTAGTTTAGTTAACAATACGTGAATTTTAGTTTCTAAAGTCTAAGGTAATCAGAAACAATCTGAACGCAATAAAAAATGGCAAGTTGAGTCGCTGCCCTTATCTATCCTGTCAATCGGAAAAAACCAAAACATTGTCGATGGTACATCTGTCATGACAATTACAAACGAAATAAAAAAACTGTCAAAGTGACGGAAATGTCATCAAATCAAAACGGAAGTGGATAGTATCGATTCATCGACAAGCTGCTAACGGACCGTTTCCGAGTCATTATTATAGACAAAGCA
Organism: Vanessa cardui; assembly: GCF_905220365.1. Taxonomy (NCBI): domain Eukaryota; kingdom Metazoa; phylum Arthropoda; class Insecta; order Lepidoptera; family Nymphalidae; genus Vanessa; species Vanessa cardui. Next base: position 11,668,368 of record NC_061133.1, on the reverse strand, counting down.
ATAAATATTGACCATAAATTCAGCCTTGAAAACATAGCAACAACATTAAAACATAATACAAATATATTATACTCCTAACATCTACTCAAACCCTCCTAAGTACTTAATTGCAAAAATGTTAACAGATTAAAACTGATATTTGATGTATACAAAAACAATTAAATACACTACCAATATAACGCATCGATATTATTTAAGAATCAATTGAAAATAAGTTTAGAAAACCGCACTTTTATTAATGTACCTACTTAATTTGTATTGAATTTTTTTGGTTATTAAAATGATACTTATTTTTCTTTTCAGAATGACAAAATATCAAAAAGCTTGGAAGTATTTTCGTTGTATATTGTCAACGTACTGAAATTGAACGTATACATATTAATGCTACGAGCGCACGGCACATCTAGTGCACTCTCTGCTCTGAGGTTAGGATGCACTTGTGTTTACTGAAGCACGATGTGGCGGCGGCTGGGCCGGATGCGGTGCAGCTGTGCACCCGACCACTTTAAACCCGAATATGTTAACAAAAAACCTATATACGTAAGTTTCACAATAATAGAATCTATAGTAACGTAATAAGGAGGAAATATAATTTTTTATTTTAAACGACTTATGTTAAAATCGACGTGCCGATTTTGATTGAAAAAAGTGATTCTTCGTACAATATCGATAATTCCATGTTAAACTGTGAGAAACTACAATACTGATTTGATTTATTTTTATATACTGAAGGAGAACGAAACTATGACTTTTTATAATTAAATCTTAAACCAAACACTTTCGAAATCTATATAATAACAATTAGGTACTAGATAGTAATAATATGTAAAAATTTAATCATTTTTAACTAGAATTGACATATGTGTTTGACGTGCATTGTCTTCATAATAAAAATAAAAACAGAAAATATATTTTTTTTTAAATCTTCTTGCATTCTAAATGCAGCTAAAATAAATCATATTTTCAAATTGTATATGTACAACACATTTTGTGTATATAACTAGAACGTACCAGCTGATAACTTTCAGGACGTTTCATATTTTTAAGGTATTGTAAGGACTTTTGCACTGCATATCCTTCACATAAAATTTAAATAATATAACCACATAAAATAAAATTTAATAACCGGCTCTGATAAATTAATTGTTATGGCAATATAAATTTTCTAAACAGATTGAACGCGTCCTTAGGATCTGGTCTCGACAGTGTTATTTTTGTAAACTTTTTTAGAGACGATACGAGTAAAATTACAAAGTTTTTGAATCGTTGTTTTTATCTCTATGAAACTATTAAAATATTATGTAAATATTTCGATAATAATAAGAATGCCTCGTTGGTGTTCTACCTTGTTATAAGGACAAATTACGAGGTTCTGGATTCAAAGCCCAGGACATCAGCATGATCACCTATCAAAAAGAAACATTTTTGAAAACAACTAGATTAGCTTCTGTTACGTATACTAAGTTGCAAGTTCTTTATTTTGTTTTATATTGAACTCTATAAACGATATTGATATTTATAAAACTTTATCTGTCCGGCGAAGGAGAGACGGTTGGTTATCGGACATCTTACTCATGAATCTCATGACCGATAAATCATTAACCGCACGCTCCGTCTGCTAACAGCTTGCATACAAATTACATTTTTTTATGTATACAATTACTTAATGTTTTAAATTTATTGATACTTATATATAGTTATTTTATAGAATATAAGCTGATAAAGATATATCCGGACAAGTGATTTATCCTTACTCAGATCGGATGTGTGGCTTGCCCATATAAGGAAAATTTATAAGAAAATTTATAAATGAACCGCTGATATATTCAAATTCCCTGTATTATATTTATTTAGAATCAATTATTAACTTACAAATTTAATGCGAGCGCTTTGAGATCGATCATTATCAACATTCGTGTTGGTTAACTGTTAATTCGAAGCATTACATTTAAATGCATGCGTACGTCCAGCCGATTTCGTGGCATTGTTTAAAAACGGACTGTCCGATTCAAAACAATGAGCATTTCATCAGCTAACCTGCGTCCATTCTCAATTACCGTAGCAGATTCATGAATATTCTCGAGTCGAATCACAAAGAACGATACGTAGCAGCGTCGACGCAATTTCTTGCTCGCATTCTTACCGTCCGATGCTCTAAACTAGAATGCTTTTCATAAAACAGGGCAAAACGGTGACATTGATAGATCATCGACACTGACGTCTGACGACAAGAACTCGTTTCGAAGCGGAATATTTGTATTTGCATAAAACGTACTCGAATAATGGAAAGTGTTTGAACGTGGGTACAATCATTCGAAAATTAAACGTTCATAATTGTAGAAGCTAAAATAAAATTGTAATCTTTATTAATATCATAAATGAGAAAGTTTGTCTATCTATCTGTCTGTCTGTCGGTCTTTCACGACCAAACCGCTGAATCAATTTGATGAAATTTAGTATGAACCAAACTTAAACTCCAAGAAAGGACGAGGTTACTTTTTTGCCAAACACATGACATCAACACGGGAGCAAAGCCGCGAGCGACTGCTAGTAAATATTACAATATTTATTTATTCTAAAACAAAATATCACTTAAGAGATGTCAATTGAAAAAAATACTTTTGTCAAATCCAGTTATTAAGATTATGTCCAGTGGAAAAGCACTAAAAACTAACACGCTGTTTGGAACGATTTCCTCAATCAAATGTTGATTAAAGGAAAAAGTTATCGAATATCGATACTCAGAATTTACGCTAAATAATACCTATTATTTTAATGACAAACCAGTGTTCATTTTCCCTCTGATTCTAAATGATATCAATAGATGAACTTCCTTTTTTTCTATAAAGGCAGATCAAAATTTTCACCTACAAAATAAGAACTAAGTGTACACGGTATAGTCTGGAGAACAAGATCTCGAATGTCAAAGAGTGAGATGCGACTGGAATTATTACGAAATTGAAACATATCACGTTAGTCATAATTCGGTTACCACATTTTACGAGTGAGTTTGAAGCATATAGGTGAGTTCTTACAATAAAGCGCTGTTATAAACGATGTTTTCGACGTCGAAATTCGTTGCTACTTTGTTTTCGAACCAACACAAAACGGTATCTGGTATAATCTGGCCGAAATACTGAACATAAAAAATAAAATTAACATTAAAGAGCAAATAAATGCCCCACAAATATTAAAAGATTAGAAATATGCCACGCTTTAGAAGCACTTTCGTTTTTAATACGGTTAAGTGTTGGTACATTAATGGAATTCATTAAATGTTGGCCTTATTTTATAAATATTATAAGCAACCGGCAGAGGCCGAGGCATATGCGGCAAGTAAACGTAAAAGCAGGCAAAGGTCGGAGTTCGGACGCTGATGAATAGACCCACGGCCGTAGTGGCACACGACCGAGCAATACATCTGATTCAAAGAAATTTTATATTTGAAAAGCGAATTCCATAAATAAATTATACGATATACTTATGAATTTTTTAAAAATATTACATACAATATATCAAATCTCTTCTATTAAAACCAAAGTTTGCGATTGGGTAAAAAGGACAAAGACGTTTACAATGAATGCTTGCAGAGCCTATGTTAATACTTGCTATGGGACTTCAAACAGTACAGACAAGGGAAATTTCATCAAACGATCAACATTTTCGAAGATTTTTTTGTATGAAGTAATTTTCGTAAACAAGGATAATAAACAACATTTAGTTCTCGCCGAGAAATATTGCTTTTACGTCAAGAAACGGCGTCGACGAGTTAAAGCAACAAAGTTCCGTCGGCGTCAGTCTCCTACGCCACTAAATTATCAGCAGGATGTTAATCTAGACAAAGCAATTCACTTTGTGCGATTGAAAAAAGGAAGAAAAGTGCCGAGCGTCCGAAGGTAATGCTTTATAAAACGCAAATATATCTAATGTATGAAACTCTGTTAATAAATATTTTGAATTACACGATAATACGCAATGATTTATATTGTTATTTTTTGTATTAATAATTCGATAGTCGACTTAAGTAATATCATTTTCTTAGTATTGAAAAGTAAACGTCGAAACAAATTACGAAATCGAACAGTCAGATGGTTAAAAATTCAACTACATTTTGGTTTTAGGAAGAAATATTCCAAGCAACATTTCGAATCTAATTTCAGAAGTATTCCAGCAAAGGGATAACTCGCTCATCACAGTTCTGACAACTAAAGATTTAAAACATGATCCCCCTTCATTACGTCGGCAGCATGTTTACACGAGGAGAGACGTTTTTATTCGCATTTCTGACATACTCGTAACGCCTACCCCAGTTTTTAACTGACAAGACTTAACAGAACGAACGAGTATGTGAACGTCGGTCATAACGATGACATAAACCAAGCTACGATACTAAATTTTTACATCAAATTAGAGGATATTAGAGTTATATGTCTCGAGTATTTAGCAGTAAAGCATTCCGTTCCACGATGTTATTTAGTAGTGGCTTTGAAGAGACAAAAAAAATTAAAAGGGACAGCGCCATTTCTAAAATTAGAAGATATATATTTTCTCTTTGTTCGCAATAAATGAACTTGGCTATAAATAAGCTGATGTATAGTCGTGAATCACATTTGTACATTGCCATACAAAATTATCTCTGGATAACCAAAAACAAAGGCGCAATGTAAACGAAATCGGAATCTCTAATGAGTCACAAAAATAAAGTTCATAACCTTCGGCGGGAGTCGCAATACGGTAGCGTTTATCTAAAGCCTATCGGGCAAGTTTCCAAGGCGTTGTGAGGGGTGGAGTGTTCTAGAGAGGAGACAAGATGCCCCTTCGGTCATCTCATGCCAAGTGCCCCCGGCATCTAAGCTCGCTTATGGGTTCCGGGAAATGTGTCACAAAATTTTGATGCTAATTTCATATTCGTTTACAATTAACAATTCGTATTATGTATGATAATTTAAAAAGGACTTCGACTTTCGAAAACTTTGACTCTCTTATGATTGACCGTTACATTTTTGTAAAGTACTAAATACGAAAAAATATTCAGTATTATTTCTTTTAAAAATACTTGAGATGTAAAATCTAAAGTTAATATAAATGAATAAAAAATAGAACATAGATTATAAATGTCTTTTATCCTAACAACCACCAAATTTTGCTTAAAATAATAGATTCATGGACTAGTTAAACATTAAAAAATTGTGATCTTTGTTCCATTCATATCATATTTATTTTTATTTCACAAAATATATCTGTTTCACGGACGTGTTGTGGATCTTTACGAACAAAACCTTTACGTAAACATTTCTACATATATGCATATAAAGTTGGTAGTTAAAGATAGTTCGGAAGAGGAAATTGTAAATAAACACTATGCAGACCCACTCCGACCCATGAGGATCGTACGTTGAGGCAATAAACACATACCTACATTTGAATCTAATTTCAGAAACTTGTACCACTTAATTCGATTAAATATTCTAGCTCTAATCTTTAAATTTAAAAACAAAATAATCTCGAACATACGAGAACATTTCAAGTCTTTTAATTTGCTATTAATAGTACATACTAGTAAGTATAAATTGAAAATATAGTGCAAGTAAGAGAACATAATTATAGAAACAAAATAAGTTTACTAACATAACATGACGGGCACAACATAGAAGCAACGCATCGTAAAAATATAATAATGCTGAAAAGCGTCACATAAAACTTTGGAGCACTTCCCGCTCAATATTTCCTAAGGCAGAGAAGTCATTTAAAATTAAAGATCACATTTAAAATTTTACTAGTACTCCAGGAACAAAAGATCTATTTATACAACAGACAAAAAAACAGCAGCCTGTAAATTGTAAAGCTGCTGGGCCAAGGCCTCTTTGAGGAGAAGGTTCGGAACTTATTCTATCACGCCGTTCTGCCACATGTGTATTCTAGGTGGAATACACATGTGGCAGAATTGCTATGAAATAAGACACATGCAGATTTCCTCACGAGCCTCCTCCTTCATTCTCATTAATTTCCTTCCTTCATTTCCTCCTTCACCGTCGAGCACGAAATGAATTAGAATCACAAATTAAGCACATGAATACTTGGTGGTAGTGGTGCTTGCCTAGGTTTGAACACGCAATCATCGGTTAAGATGCTCGTGTTTTAACCACTGGGCTATCTCGATCTATTTATATTCAGATGAAATTCCTAGAGATATTCTATCGTGCGGAACCTTGACATCCAGAACATTCGCGTCGAAAGTAATAAAAACAGAAGGGTACAAATTTAATCCGGCCCTAGATGGGATTCGCCCGAGAGACAGCGTTAGCGAAATTGCTTGAATACATTAGCAAGGGCCGCCCTATCTCAACAACTTACTGTCTAAGTAAGGTAAGCCTGCGTCTGAACTGCCTACGCATTTCTCTTATCAGTGATTACGTCAACGATAGCATCAGCGATGCTTACTTAATCCTAATTTCACTATTTATTTGTTTTACGTTGATTAACTTGTTTATTCGTGGATATTTTGATAAAACATTAAATGGAAACACTGAAATTGTTCGAGATAAGATTACTACTTAGTATACTGATTAACATACATTTGAAATACTGATTGTCTTCTGTTATATTGTATCAGAGATTTGAAAAGAAATTCAAATAAAGAATTCTATATCTAGTGAGTAATGTTCGAGTACGCATACCATAACTCCGATGTTGTATTATTAAACATAATAAAGTTACGGTAACTATAACGGAGGCTGTATACGACAATATTCTTTTTAAACGTTCAGTTGCTAATAAAGGCAAGGTTTAATGTTTCACGAAGGTCTTAAAGGTACGTTATGAAACGACGTAGTTTTAAGAGACGCTTTGGTGGCGATAACAGAAAGAATAACACGTTAACAACGACCTATTCAATTTCTAGAGAGTTCGTTTATTTTTATTTTATTTTATTGGAATGTAATTAAATGAACTACCATTTAATTGTTTTATATGCATACTAGCGACCCCTCCCGATTTCGCACGGGTGGACATAAGTTTTTTTTATTTATTTCTTTTGTAGTTTTTTTTCGACATGTTTAACAAAGATCGTTCTATTTTAACTTACTTACACAAAAACCTAAATAAATGATATAGCTAAACCTTCCTTATGAATGCCTCTTTCTATTAGTGAAAACCTCATGAAAATCCGTTCAATAGTTTTGGAGCTTATCGCGAACGTACAAACAGATAGATGCAGCCGGGGGACTTAGTTTTATAATATGTAGATAGCATTTAGAGGCTATTGCTTCATTAGTAACTGATGTACGAGTCGGTAGCTACCCAGACAAGCCCAAAACTAACAATAAAAAAAAGTTTGTCAGACTTTCGGAGTTCAGAACCGTTCGTGAGCATTCTATTGTATAAAACATGTGTTAAGTAATTGTAGTGATAACTTAGCAAAACAATTCTTCGATGTAATTTACTTCGAATAGATTATTTCACAGTTAGTATTTAAGTATTGTGAAATAAATATTGATGGGGAAACGAGGCGTGACAAGGAATGCACCACGCACTCGAAATTTACTACGCATCTCGACTTTTATAGTAAGTTTTACGATCTCAAATGCCTAAATTTAATGTTGCCACTTATTTTTTTATATGCCATCGTGATAAAGATTAATCTTTAGATTTTATTTTTTTATTTTAAAACCATAAATTAAGCTTGTTAAAGCACAATTGATCTCATGAAAAATCCGACGTCGATTTTTAGTTAAACGGTTCCAACTTTTTGTTGAAACTTTACTGTTTTATTTTTATGTTATAACTCATAACATACACAAGAAATGTATTGCTGAGTTAGTTTCTATACTTGTAAATATTACTTATACGAGTATTCCTCCATGTGTAAATTAATAAATATTATTATTACAAATCGTATTTACATCGTAAAACTATGCGATAAGCCTATAAGACGCCTTTAAAACATTGAACATTTTGGTACACATCCGAGAAGGGATTTTCCTTCATTACCGTCATATTTATACTTTGTCAAAGTTACTTAGATTCTCGAATGTAATCTTCTTAACTAATGTGCCCGTCCGCACGTCGGAGGATGTGAAGATTAAGTAAATCTCGCTACATAACAGTACACCACTTTTAAGCTTATTTCACCCTCATATCAGTATACAGTAAAATATGAATTAACTGTATGTTATGACTGAGCATGTAGTTTATGTGTTCTAGTATTATAAATATTACATTGATCCATTTATTTGGATGACCTGTAACCGACGTGCAAAAATGTAAACGTATTTTCTTCTGATTTTTGACATGACATTAAAGTATACATTAGTGAGTTCATAGATCACGATCAACTTCTACCCTTAATCTATAAATATAGATATATAGCCTGCCGAACATTATATTGAAACAAAATATCACATATTAAAAGTATGAATATTCATTATTGTGGTCTTGGTTGTATATAATATTTTTGATTGAGTATAATGACGAACAAATTAGACAAAAAAAGAAACTTTTTCGCCGGTTCTTTTCGGATCAGGGTATTTCCATTTTCGAAACGTTATTAAATTTGAATTTATCGATCAATAAGTAATTATAATTCTTCTTCTAAAGTCATTTTAAAAAGAGGTAAAATTTGTTTGTATTTATATACATAGATGTAGGGGAAACTTATCTTAGAAAATGTAAATTATTCCTATTGCTATAGAGTATAAATTATATTTAGCTATAAACAATCCCCGTGTCATAGATATTAAATAAAGATAAACGACGCTTATCCTAAAAAAATTGGATATGAACCATTTAAATGACTAATTTATTTGCGATTCAACGGGGAAATGCTGCTAGCATTCTTGCCACCATTCCACGATTCCAAGATTTATACAGTACTAGTTTTAGTTGATATTTGTATATATTTAAGCATTTAATGGCATTAACTCTTATTTTAAATGACTTAAATGGTCCATATTCAAAAATGTTATAGAATATCAATATTCACGGATAAATCATACTTCAAATTACATACGAAGGAATCATCATCCATCCCACATAGTTAGAAACTGGTTTTAATCCTACAACCCGTGATGGTATCCATATAAAAAATGGCTACAATATCGGTTCACCGAATGCATGCTTCTCGAATGCGTCATATTGAAAACCTGCATCGAGCATAGGTCGTAAGATCAAAATATAATTTCGCACCACAACCGTTTTTTATATATCTATGTAATCAAGTAATTATACATGTGTGGGTATGACGTGCGTCACATATGAAGTGTTAGCGGAAAAGGGGCACTTAAAACGATACAAAAGGAATGAAGACAAAGAATTATCGTAGTCTTAAGAAATGTTTGCATTTCTTTAAAAAAGTAATACAATAATTACTTCAAATATAAAAAGGTTGATAACAAATTTCTTTGTATATTACCAATGACACAATTTCAATGAATAAACATTTGTATAGTCTGTGCAATTCGAAAAAGGAATAAAGATCAACAAACTTTTGATTTGTGTATTCCACGCGATTTGCTAATAGCTCTGCTATATAGTTGGTATAACTAAAAGTTACCAATATATCTTTATTGATATTACAACGCTATTACAGAAAACCACTTACATCCACTTTAATTTTACTTCCAAAGTTCCAAAATCTATTTCGTCGATGTTCAAAACGTCTAATTTTACAAATTCATAATGAATACCCCAGATTATTAGCGACCCGCCCCGGATTCACACGAGGGCAATACTGATACTAATTTTACTACAGAGTTTGTTAATTTACGACCTTACATTGGAAACTTTTAAATTACCAGAAATTCATTACTATATTGTCCATGTATTATATACAAAAACCTTCCTCTCAAATCACTCTATTTAAAAAAACCGCATCAAAATCAGTTACGTTATTTTAAATATAGCATACATAGGCACAGACGGTAAGTGATATGTTTTATATGTAATGATGATTCAAGCTACCAATGATATCGATATATGATTCGATATCTAATGATGTTTATTTGGCTTATGTCCGGTGTTTGGAATAGACTATAGAATAACAAGTCAGATATTGCATAAAGACAAAACAATAAATGTAATAAATATTCAAAATCGAATAGAATATTTAAGTTTTAACTAAAAAAAAAAAATTAAAAATGGATCTGAATAAGGAAATCATACATTTAATCATAGCAGTCTGGCTGTGGAAACCGAAAACTCGTGAATTCCTTGGTGAGAACATAGGTAAGTGACGTATTCCGGGAGTTAAATGTGCCTAGTTCATTGCGATCAATTAGTGCCAGCGCCAAACTTCAGTCACACGTGTATACGCCGCTGCTATTTAATTACCACTTTAAGAGCACTAATTCAAGTATGCTGTCGACAGGTAGTACTTGTGAAAACATAATAAAAATGACAAGTATTTTTGGGACCTTTTATGCGAATTACACTCGCGCTGAAGGCTCTGCTCGTGCGCAATATTTTTGTACCAATTTCCGCTCGTGGTTTTGCCTACGTAGTTGAGTTACCACTGCACCCTTAACTACATAAATACAGCATTTAATGACGATCACTTGACCGATTAAAACATAATCATCTTGCTTTATAATAAAAGTTAGGACTAGGATTGGTAACCAGCTCCTAAGGCCGACTTCATCTGTGTTTAATGTGACTATAAATGAGCTATTAGGGTCTTTTTTTAATCTGTTGCATAGACCTTTATAGTAAAGTGTTAAATGATTATGTCTTTCTGATGGATTTCAGTTATGGTGACCAATTTCAAGGGAGACCGCAGGGAAGTGCGTGCGTTAGAAGATGAATCTATTCCTTCTCTCATAAAGCATACGACGTCAAATACGATACGACCTTAAATAATTCAGGGGCAAGACCAACGTGCTCTCCGAACTACTCGAGTGAGTGTGTGAGTGTGTACCTCAAAACTTGCAGCTTTATATCTAACCACTACAACAACGAAGCAGTCAAATAAAATCTTGAACGTTATAATTCTATAGACTAGCTACAAACACATATACAAAAATGCATAATAGCATTGTCTATAAATACCTACAAGTGTGCGTGTGTGAAGTGCGTTTGTGTGCATCTAAGTGACGCATGAACAAATCATTGTATATTATAGGCAGGTGCAATTGACTGATTGTTGGAATTTGTTTTTTTTTCCACGTTCATTCTTCACTCGATACTATCGGTCGTAAAAATTAACGAATCAATATATCATTGATTGAATCGAAATTTGTTTAATGATGGTGGTGTTATTCTAGCTTCGTAATTAAATTATTTTCGAGTAATTACGACTCGTGCTCCAATTGAATTAGATGAAGCTAAGCGAACGATAAAATTAGATATAAAGGAAAATAAACACTGTAATCAATGTTATACTTTTGAGAATTTCTTGTCAGAAAGAGTAAATCACTTTTTTTTTGTGAGAAAGAGTAAATCACTTACTTCCTAGGATTTGAACCCAAAAACATGTACATATCATAATTAGAATAAACAGACACAGCATTATAATAAACAGATATACATATAGATACATGAATTAATAAGTCAATAAGTTGACAAATATAGATTATATATACATATACATATATACTGGAAAACACTAATCAAAAACCTAACCTCGCCTTCATTTAACATTGTTTTAATTATCATCTAAATATTCGTGAACCGACTAAACATTTTCCAAAGCCGAAGCGAAAGCGCAGCTTCATCATTTCGCAGGCTTTATAAACGCAATGTTTATTCAACGATAAAAATCGCAGACTAATATTTCACTTGCAACCGTTCCCCAAATCAGTGGCTATAGGCTCCGGCTGTAATTAAAGCCGCCTAAGGTAATGGCAACGGGGAGGGACATTAGCAGGGATCGAGCCCCCACTGAATCCCAAACACGGGTACACATAAAATAGAATATACGTGATGTTGAGAAATTAAAAATTATTTATGCGAATTACGTGTATTTTGAATTTCACTTGATATTATATGGCTTATGAGATCAAGTCAAAAAGATGCGGGACGTCCCGTCTTAAAAAATGTGACCCGCGATTCATGTCTGTAGAACGCTAACTGTATAAATGGTAGTGTAACTTTTTTATGCGTAATGGGGTAAAAAAGGTCGAATAAAAGTTAGTCATGCTAAATGTTTTCGTATCTATCACATGTTCTGAACTATCATACATTAGTTCTCTCAACAATTATAACTTATCATAAAAAATACTAGCGACCCGCCCCGGCTTCGCAAGGGTTGGTATGTATGGGTATATGACCGAACTACATAAAATCATTATAATTTATAGCCTGTGTTATTCTGATGCATATTAGTATAAAATTTGATAAAAACCCGTTCAGTAGTTTTTTTCGTAAAAGAGTAACAAACATACATATATGTACATCCATCCTCACAAACTTTCGAATTTATTATATTAGTAGGATATATACGAAGAAGTACTCGAATAATAATTAAATAATTGAATATTTTCAAAGCGCTCGTAAACAAAGAGCATATTTGGACTCGAGAAACTCAGATAATGTATTTAAGACATCAACGCAATTTCTAGGAAGCTATCGGAATCGCGTGTTAACGTATACATACTCGTACATTACGTACTTACGCACAAATGCAGATTGGCATGGCATTGAAAATATGTCTTCTTTATTATTTATACTTAGGAATGTAACGCATGAACGAATACCTAGTCAAGTGGCTAGTTTGTAATGCCTCGAGGTTCTGGGTTCAAATCCAAGTTGAACCGATAAAAAAAATTGTTTGTTCCTTCAATAGCTCCGGTGTTGGTAGTACACTCCCATGCCTGGATGAGGTAACAAACATAAAAAAAAATCGCGTGTACTTATATACACACTTGAGACGTTCTTTTTATTCGGCGTTTTTAATTAAATGTAAATAATTATAATTACGATAAATGTATTTTATTCTTTTTACCACTAATATAACTAACACGGTGAAAAGTGTTCTGTTTCGAGCGACTTGATTCTTAATTGACGATTTAGCGAGCAGATCCATCATATATCATACAAAATATTTTTTTATGTATACTGAGCCAAAAAAGTATAACTTTTAAAAATAGAATATAATTTAATAGCCTCCTTGTGTTGAAACGTAAGAGTCTGTAAATATTCCAATGCTAGATAAAGCCTTCCTTTAAGAAGATTCAGAACTTAATACTCCCTTACCCTGCTACAGTACGGCTTGATCATCATATCTTGATATCATACTAAACTAGCAATTCTAGGAACTACAGGTTCAAGCGACGACTACACCTTACATACTTGTTATAAACTCAACTCATTTTAGTGCATATTTTAATTATACCGCGAAGTATTTTAATCGAATCGAATTTTCTGCAGTGATAAATTTGAATTGATATTAACTAAAACTGCTGCACATAAACATAATATTATTGTAGTATTAAATGTATCCGTTGCATACAACACTTATTTGTTAAGCCGATTTACGTGAACAAACAACAATCAACACACTTTCATTAAATTAATAACAATTTAGTGAATAGTTATTTCAGAATTTCCGCTGAATTATCTAATCATAATTAAATTTAATATTTTGAATATCTGAATACAATATTAATTACTGTGTTATTTTTACAATAAAAAGTATATCATCATTATTATAACATAGTATAAAACAAAGTCGCTTACCGCTTAGATCTATAAAATTACGCGACGGTTTTCGATGCAGTTTTTTTTAAGAGATAGAGTGCTTCGAGAGGAAAATTCTGTAGTATATTTAATAACGGTATTGCACAGGGCGGGTCGCTAGTTATTAAATATATGCTGAGGTAGAATCGACCTTATGAAAGAGACGGGTATGTACCATCCATTGATGACAAATTCTACCGGCAAGCAGTGATAAAAAGTACCGTCGTATTCTGGTTTGGAGGGTGAGTCACTGCAGGTACGATGAACATAAAATGTTAGTGGCGCATTTGCAATGCAAGGTATGGTTACAGCGCCAATAGACAGTCATTACCATCACATCTATGTCTAATATTTTAATGAAACGAAATTATGACAGTTAAAAGTTATAATTTGACAAATGTAACTCACATCACATTATCAACCATTTATTAAAGTTGTTTAAAATTTCAATAATTTAATTTAACCTTTGTAAATGTTGCAATATTAAAGGTTTAAAACGACAAAAGTTTTATTTAGTTCCCTTAAAATATCACAAATGATGCATCATTAAATCGACGTGGTCACCGCAAATCCCTTGAGGAATCGTTCCTCACTCATGACAAATATTCATAGATTATATAACCGTGTATTTTAATATGACACACTCTTATAAAGAAAATATAAGCACGAGTTCAGAACGTGTGTGTATTAAAAGGGAAAATCTTTATTCCATTATTTCCAAATCAAAACATATTGTATTCAAATAGGATTTTCTGCGCACTTTTGAATCGACATTTTACGTAATTCATTACATTTAGAGTAACCGACTCAAAACGTAGATTCTACCGAGAAAAACTGGTACGAAATTCATTAGTTACTCTTTTCCGACCATCAGTTACAAATATTATATTATATACGAATCATTACAATTACCTTATGATGTAAATCCACCAACGGTTCGAAAATAAAGGAACATTTCAGACGCCTTGAGAAGAACCGGCAAAAGAAGCTCAACTAGATTTATCTTCTACTTCTAATAATAATTTTGGCTATAATTTTTTGTATTTGAAATAGCTTTAAGGCTGAACATAGAAAACTAAGTAAACTTAACTTCATCTTCATAATTCGTAATTTCTATTGGTGTCAGACCGTTTTGCAGGCCCGCCTTGGTAGGTACCACCCACTCATTGGTCATTATATCGCCAAAGATCAATTTCCCGTCTTATTCCGTTGTGATGACTAAGCCAGACTGACAGACGATATAACATATTAGACCTCACGCAAGTGGTAAGGAAAAGTTTACAAATCTAACTTGCATAAAACAAAGTCGCGTACCGCTATGTACGCTTAGATCTTTTTAATTACGCAACGGATTTTGATGCAGTTTTAATAGATAAAGCGATTCGAGAGAAAGGTAAAGAAAAACTGCTAATTTTGGATGGTTCTAATGTGATGTAATAAATAAATAAATTCTGTAGAATATATAGTATCAGTGTCACCCGTGCAAAGCGGGGGTGGGTTGCTAGTGTTTATATATCATACGTAATTCATATATTATTTGAAATGTCTTTTTAAATCAGATTCATTAGATACAAGCAGACCAGTGGGAGATGCGTCAACATTTAAAAGTCATATCTGAATCATCGCCAAACATGTCATAAGTAGTCTGAACAAGCTACAAAGGGCTATATCGTCAACAAAGAAAGACCAAACGCAATTGCGGTGAGGAAGTACACAAAGGACATGACATTCTTAATATTGTGGATGTGTTGTGTAATTTGTACTAATCTGTATTAATATTATATATGTGAAAGCATCTCTATTTGTCTGTCGCTCTTTCACGACCAAACCGCAGAACAGAATTTGTTGAAATTTGGTATGACACAAACTCAAACTCCAGGGAACGACATGGGCTACTTTTAGTGCCTGGCACATAATAACCAAGACACTAAAATGCAAGCGAAGCTGCGGGCAACTACTAGTAATAAATAACAAAGAACATTACGTTCCTTATATTATGGACGTATAGTGTAATTTGTACTAATTGCAAATATAGCCTTCAGCTTTGTGTCTCGGTTTACATCGTATGCTGTTCCTCGTTTGTTTATCGATGTTTTATTATGTGAAAGCCGTCGTTGTCGACAAGTGAAATAAATACTGTCGCAAACTCAACTCGAACTCAAATTCCTTTATTTAATGGCGAAGAATTACACCTACTTATTGATAGTAAAAGTACCACTGATTCGGAAAAGAAAATACCCTGACCTGATAAGAACCGGCGGAAGAAACATAGCGGGTCTTTTTTATCAAATATATTACCTATATTTATTATATATAGCGTAGTTATATTCATAAATAAAATAATAACACATCGAATACACATTTTTAGTAGTCTTAGTATTAGTAAAAATTATAATATGTGAAATATACGCTGCTTAATATACTATCCGAGTTATATCTGTTATAGAAAAGTAACCTATTTGCTATTCTAAGCATATTTCTGTGCCAAATTTGATTCAGATCTGTTTAAGTAACACACAAACATACATCCATCGAAACTTTCGCATCTATAATATTCTTAAGAATATCATAAAATGGACTACCCGCCATATCTTCGGAAACTTCAGTTTGACTAAGTCAACACTCATTAATCGCATATTACCTCGCTGGCTGATCATACTAAAGTAAAAATAGTTAATCAGACTTTGATCAGCGTTTCGGAAACTTGAAGCGAGTTTATTCTTTAAAAAAACACTCGACGCAAGCACGATAGTACATCACACTGAAAATAAAACTAACGACCTCAAGATCTATTTCCGTCTTAAATCTGAAACAATGTTTCTTTTTATTTCCATATTTATAAATTGTCAGAGATTTATTGTTGAACCTTTTCCTTGTCAGTTTTATATACTTTGTCTCTGTTTTATAAGCTCTGTATGGAAGTATTTTTATCTTTACCAGATGGGCACATCGGCTATTGAATCATTTTAATAATAAAAATATAAAGCATTTTTTTCATTGTCAAGTGCAATAACTAAGATATCTATGACAAAATATCCTCTAAGCCTGTAATAATGACTGGCTATTGTTATTTGCATTTAAATAACCCTTTAAAGGTTACTTCTTTAGGTAGCCCCACAAAGCGTTGTCACCACTTTTCCGAAGTATCAGATGAGTTGTTTGCGAATTTATTCTTATAGGCTAAATCTCTATTATTCTTAAACACACAATAACAACAATAGCACAATGCATTTTTATGAGACAATATACGATAACTATTATACAAGTGTTTGAACTTAGGCGTGATGATTAATGGAGATGGCCCGATATATTCCAATTATAAAGATTTTTCCGACTGACTAGGAAACTCAAAAAAGTTTCCTTTAAATAAAAACACAGCATTTTACAGATACGAAATAAACATGAGACAGTTCTATTACGAGGAACATTCACGCTACTGAACCTGAAAACATCCATACGCAGCTCCAATCTCTAAATAATCAGAATGAATGAATATTAATATAATATGGAAATTACTATCTTATAAATAAATTGAAATATCAAAATGGATCAGAACATTAAAATAAATTGTATTGTACCTACATAGGTATAAAGATTTAGTCCTATATAGAATGGTTTTTGTACATCATGAACGCCATTTAGGGACTTGCAAATTTGAAAATCGAATAGAACAATTTCAATTACCTCTTTTTGAGAGACTTAGTACAATAATTTTCGATGTAATAATAATAATGGGAATAATATACAAGGGCACAGCGATGCGTGACGCGTCGAGGTTAAATCAGGCAAGTCGACCCACGCCGCTGCTAATTAAGAAACGCACGCTCGGGCCGCTGCACCTCGAAACCGACTCACCGCGAACTGAGACAAAGAATCTAACAAATGACACGTCCTCGAACAATGTCCAACCGTTTACGAACAAAGAACCTAAACTGGTGATAATTCGTCTTGAGACATTTGCTTACAAAATTGCGAGCTAATATTACAAGTCATCATCGTTCAGTGAGAGCCGAGATGGCCCAGTGGTTAACACGTGCATCTTAACCGATGATTTCGGGTTCAAGCCCAGGCGAGCACCACTGTATATATGTGCTTAATTTGTTTATAATTCATCTCGTGCTCGGCGGTGAAGGAAAACATCGTGAGGAAACCTGCATGGGTCTAATTTCATCGAAATTCTGCCACACGTGCATTCCACCAACCCGCATTGGAACAGCGTGGTGGAATATGTTCCAAACCCTCATCTAAATGAGAGAAGAGGCCATTATCCCAGCAGTGGGAAATTTACAGGCTGTTACTTTACTTTACTTTACATCGTTCAACCTAATTGGCAATCTGCTATGAACCAGACTTGTAAATAATTTTTCTAGGGAATTGTTTTGCCACCAACATTCAAATCGTTGCATATTATGCTGATGATATTAAAGGATACGCTTAACCAAAAAAAAGAACAGCATATGGGTGGTTGTTTTTTTTTTGGCTTTAACCACACAGCACAATTACCCGCCGCATAACCACACGGGCTAATATTAGAAGTAATATCCATAACCTGAGAGACGATCAGTCTGAAGTAAACAAAGGAGTCTTAAAATATTGGCGTCCAAAAGGAATGCGGGCTAGAACGCCCGTTGAACCCTAATAATGGAATATTTCTCCAACAAAGGCGGCGTAAAGTCAGAAGTACTTAGTGCAATCATCGCTCAGCCGTGCTTCCCAACTGCCAATTTTCCTTCTTTGTTTTCAAACTGGATGCAAAAAAGGAGTTCGAATTTTAAAGGCCATTTCGGTGTTAAATTGTTATTTGCAGTTTGTATGAGTTTCGACGTATTTTTGAATAAAAAAATATTAAATAACCTCTGCGTTAGCTGAAGATAATATTTTGTATTGAATGCGATTTCGTTTACGCGAAGTAGCTCGTCAGCATTGTCTATTACTCGTATGGCAAATAAACAATACATAATTCATCGTGAGTAATGAAATTATTAACATATGAAAATGATAAAGTCGACTTGGATCGCGCATGAGTTTCATTATGCAGACAACCTATTTAAATATCGGCTAATTAATGAATATTAACGTTAAACATATCAATCAATTTTAAATGATTAATATAGTAAAAGGATTTTATTTTTCAATCAACTTAAAAGCTACGTATATACACCGGATAGGTATACCAGAAAAATTGTGAATACGAGTTAAATAAAATATATACTTGATCATTACACTTTATAATCTGTATTGAGAATAATTAGAAAATCCTTAGAAAATATCTTCGTAAGCTATAAGATAGGCTGACAAAACTACAAAAATGTAACGCTAACTGTCTTTAGTTTGTTCCATGCAAGTTTCTGGTTTTTTCATTTTATTTGGCTTATAATTTTTTATCGATTATGATTTAATTTTGTTTCATTAGACTTATTTGTTAACATATTATAAATTAACAATTTAAACTTAAAGAAGAATTATGATGGCCATAACTTCAACCATTTTTAAGTTAAAAAGACGTTTTATGTGTTGTCACAAAATCTTTAAAAATAGAATGTAAGTATATCTGACAAAAAATATTAATGCATTTTTTTCTTCTCGACTATCTTTTAGTATAATTTCAAAAAATTACTTCGAATCTAGAAGGCTCTGTCGCTTTAAAAGAGCACAATAAGACTTATTATTGCCATTATCAAAGAAAGCGCTGAAGATTCATTAATTCGATTCGATTCGATTGAGAAAGTTCTAGATGTGAAATTAATAAGTTAAAGATTCAACGTAATATGAACTCTTGCTTTTTCAAGATCCTGGAACACCTTCAAGTGTAACTGGATTTCTAGCGCTGTTAACGTTTTTGATAGACTAGCTAGCTGCTCATCCCGTCTTCGCTTTTCTATATTACAGATTCGGTCAACCGAAATCTTTATCGTTTACGCAGCGCACGCAACGGGAGCTATCAAAATAAATTTTCTAACATTTTTGGAACATTGTGTGGTCGTGAGGGGATGTTACATACAAATATAGTCTTCCTTAATAAATGGGCTATTAAAATATTTCATGATGACATAACTGAAATCGACAAAACAAATTACGTTTAAATTCTGATATATGTATTTACAAATTTCTTGGTGATGACAAAAACGGTGGTTTAAAAGTTCGACTACTTATGTATTAAACTAAGCTGTCTTAGAGAACAAAGGACATAACTTAGATCCATTGGTTGGAGGCACATTGACGTTGTAAAAAGAATTCCCATTTATTTTAGGCAAAGGGGGCAATTATACTGAGCTTTCTACTTTCTACAAAGCATTGCAGTTCACACATATACATATAAATAAATATATATTAGTTGTATATTTTTGTCAAGTTTAAAATCAATTTTAATTTACACTAATCTCAAACGCATGAGTATATTTTCATAATTTTTTATTATGTCTAAACACCAGTTCGAGGTAGATCTTGCAAACCAATAACTTTAGTCCTTTCTCTGATTGATTTACAATACACCATACAAAATATGGAACCACCGCGAGACTTTACTTTTCAAATCGATTTTTACCGTTTGCTTTTAACTCGAGTACTTTTTCAAGGATTACACATGCTCGTATTACCTGCTCTTTTTGTATAACAGAACGGGTAACTCGTAACGGGTCCCCGTGGGATTTAGTACAAAATTTTGTGATTTATTTTGTACACTAATGTTTCTTTAATAAGCATTCGAAGCGTAAAATTGTCTTTTTGGTCGCCCTCTTCCGTTCGCTGAGCTGTGATTCCAAGCAATAATTAAATTTTAATTTATTGCCTCATTATATCGGGATGACTATTAAAATGTTACAATCGTTTCTATATATAAAATAGCTAGGGGATTTTAAAAATAATGGCAGTAAATAAGCAATTATCTGATATTTATTTTGTGAATCCATTCTAAGCTTTTTTAAGGTATAATTTATTTATAAATATTTGTCATTAATAGTGTACAAACTTTTTTTATTTTACAAATTCAATATGGAAGCATTACACATAATCATTCATAGTCAAATAAAGACTAGCACCGGTTTGGAAAAGAAAACACCCAGACCTGAGAAGAACCGGCGAAAGGAACTCAGCGGGTCTCTTTTTTTGACAATCTAGATGTATACAATATGTAACTAATCTTATATGTATGATATACATATATATATATATATAGAGTTGCAGCTTGTTCTAGTAAAGCGGAATATTTTGTTGATTGTAACGAAGTGAGAAATAACCTAGCCTAAAAATAAAATTGTTCGATAATAAATACATAGAATTCAATTGCTTTTACTGTTGTCGAAAAAAGACGTACTGTCGAGAGTTAGAAGACCCCTAATATCAATGGTCGAAGGGGAGCAAATCGTGGGGTAGGAGCCAGCTGACGCCCTCTACGCGCCGGTGGCGTAAAATAATGGAAAGGGTAATTGTATTAATTGCATTCGCTTTCCTCTTAAAAGAGGTTAAATTTGATAGAGGTTTTATAGTTTGATATAAATTTCTGTTGATCACATCGCACCATAGACATTTAATAATAATAATTAATCTATATAAACAAAATAACATGTCCTTGCTCACTTATTCATCATCGCCGAGCGTAAACTATTAAAGTAAGGGCCATGAAACTGGGTAAGTAGGATCGTTATATTAAGTAAACACCCACCAAGAAAGTATTTTTCAAAATTCTACCCCTAAGGTGGTGAAGTAATTAGTATTGAAAGTTTGGAATGGAATTTGTCATTTTTTATGTTAAAACATGAAATGAAATACACATCGTAAGGTCTTAAAGTAACGTAAAATATTTTAAATTAATCTGTAAATATATTTAAGTTCCATGCGAGATAAGCGCGTTACCGCCGGTAACTGCTAGTATTATAATATAAGCTTTGATTGTATTCCACAAAAAAACACCTTTTGCATATGAATTATCAACGATAAATTATTGAACCTTGAATCAATCACAATGTGATGAGAAAAACTCATATACCGACTTAATTGAGGCTTCCGAGCAATATTATACAGGACGAGATAGGCATCGCGTTGAAATGTTCATTCAAACCGAACCTAAATACATTCGCGCTACAAGATAAAGATCTAACTACGAGAAGCAGAAACTTCGTCTTAGTCCTCTAAACTAGGGTTGACAACCGATCTTCTTGCGACTAGTTTACATAATGTTGTGGCCTATAGATTTTGCAACTTTCGTAAGTTTGATTTAGAAAAATAAGCAACGATTTTGAAGTCTCACATTAGGGCCGGACCCCATGTCTAATCTCCCCATAATTTTAACGTTATAGTAATATTTGTAAGTATAAAAGAGATAGATACTGTGCATAGTTTTACATTGTCAAATACCTAGTGATTACGACAGTCACATAACAAACAAAACAAGTTCTTCTAGTATTTTTTATTTAGAAAGACTTGTTTTCTGAGTCTGTAGTATTTAGATTCAGTAAGTTCATATTCGCGATATTCAGGTGAAATATTTTTAAAAGACAAATGTTACCTCAGTTAACGCAATCCAAACATATGGAAGCAACTTGTCTTGAAGGCACTTGTCTCTTGGAATTTTTAACTCGAAGAACACGAGCAAACTGGTGGTTAAAACGCGATCTTGAAATAAGGAAACGCTTTTTCGTTTAGATTACTTTTAAAATGCTTTAACCAAATGTCGCCGACAACGAGGAATAACTATGTATGTGTCAAATAATCGTAATCAGTTACGATATGATTACGTTTGCTTTAACTTGATACATTAAAATAATCTGTCAATTTATAATTAAATATAAGTTTAATATAGATAATAAAATTAAATTTAATAATTATAAAAATTATTTATTTTTATATTTCTAAATTAAATAAAATTCCTGACACAATTTTTGACAAGGGGGGGGGGGGTATATGTACATATTATTTTATCATCGAATTTAGCTGCAGACAACCCTACTCAAGGCGAGTTCGGGCTACGAACAAAGAAACGAAACGAGACGAAGGGCGAACGTCCCCGGGCGGACGAAAATTCGATCACATTCCGTCCTTGGTTCGCCGTGTCAACGACTCTAACATGACGCTAATATAGAAAGTGCATTAAAATTGGCTAAGACTGAAACATTATATATAACATGTAACACAAGAGTTACGACGGTACGTAATGCTCTACCAAAACACGTGAATTGTTTTATACCAAATTGTGAAACACATTTGCAATTTTGTACCGTATTCTCATTCCGAGAAGTATCATTTTAGTGTGTCGGAATTATAGAATGATATATTTTTACTTAATTATGATAAATTTATTACGATTGATTTATTACAAAATTGAGAATAATTTAATACATATCTCCTATTAGTCAACCACTCTATTGAAGTGAGGGCTTCAATTGTGTGTATTTCTTCAATACTGAACACGGCTTAAATTATAGCTACAAATGACGCCTTTGATAATCCTATTATAAGCCATAGTAAGTAGCACTTACCAAAATCCATGTGTTCATCCACTGGGCTGTCTTGGCTTTTATAAAAAGGATTTAATATTAATTTTAACAACATTAATAAGTTCATTTAGTACTCCCGCGTATGTTCGCATGAACTTTGGACAGAATAACACTTTTGGCTACACTCTTGATCTTTGATTTCCCAAGATAAATTGTGTCAGTTGATTTGCAATACAAACTTTCAATGTAATCATACGATTCAGTGGTATTTACGTGAATGTAGTAATTTGTGCCATTTATGAATCTTTTTGAGGTATATTTTATGTGCCAATCTAGTCTAATAAATGTAGAATTACATTTACCTATTATTTTGTGCAGTGTTTGTTATCTTTAGACGAAAAAAATAAGGAGTTTAGTAAGAAAAATAAGTGTTTGTTTAACCATTGTAAATAGCTTAATATATATAATTATTTTTTGTATTATCGTTGGACAGACAAATGACCTAAATCGGTGAGGTGAGATCTGTTAGTGATTGGTTGGAAATAACGCGATCACTAACAGACGCAAAACGATTATTTATTTATGCTCATAGTAATACCAAGAAACAAATTTATCACAGTTTATTCCTTTGAATACGCACAATAGTATCAGATTTACGTTGTTCGCATAAAAAATCAATTAATAAAATATCCTAATTAATATAAATTAAACAACAAACTGCTATCACTTTCCGAAAAATCCATTCATGAATTCAAACTAATCCCAAAACTTGTTTAATACATTTGGCACATTATAATATTGTCAGTTTACCACTGCCAGCAGCCAGTCAAAAATAAGAATAAAGTTATAAAGCAAAAAAGTAATATCAAAGATTTCATGCCACCCGATATTAATCCTAATTAACGTTGACAGCCGTTACATCGGTTATTTAATTAACCTTTCAGGGTACGGACGTGATTATAAATGATACATTGTATAGTAAAAGGATACATTTCTTGGAAGAAGTCGAGGCTTGGTGGCTGGAGGATATCTAACGCCGATAATACCTGAAATTAATAAAGTTGTTATAGCACATGAAAATTATTATTTATTAAATTTTATTAAACATTACAAAAAAACTCCACAGATATTTTGTATAAAAAAAGAGGGACAAGTCTTGGGGCAATTTTTTCAAAAGTTTTCACATAAATTATAACAATAATAAACATACTCGTATTATCTATTCATAACTATATGTTGGCTAAAAATTTACAATTCTCAAAATCAGTATTATATAGTAGTATTACAACTGATTTTACCTATGTATGCACTACATAGTGTGCACACACACACGTAAAACAAAGTTAAACCTTTAAATCCGTTTGCATTATTTATTCAAAAACAATGCCAGTGTATCCGCATTTAAATACCTTTATATATAACAATAGTGTGACAATAGTTTAATATGTTTATATTCTTAAATTATTATGCTCGTAATATGTATGAGCAGGTTTCTTTCTCTCACAAAAAAAAAATTAGCGATCGATATGAACCTTTCATAATTTCATGAGCGCTGCCAAAACATTAACAAATATACGAAAACTTAGTAGCAGAGTTTTAAAAATCTCAAAAATTCTTTTTACAAAAACTTTGTAAGTAAATCTATTTAAACCTTTTTTTGTAACACAATTTTAATCTGTGTCAAAATAAATAAACATACCAATGTGAAATTTACTCTGTAAATAAAAGCTGTTTAAACTTTTCAATTTATATCGTATTTTTAGTTTTATTATGACATAATTTATCGCAAGTAAAACCACGTGGGGCGTTAAGTAAGATTACATTACACACAATACATGCGGATACATTGGCATAATTATAATATTTATTTACATAATTATTTGAAAAAATATCAAGGAATATTTTTTTGCTTGATCGAAGTCGTGACGTGTCCTATATAAACAAACTATATATAGTTTAGTTTATAGTATATTTATATATCACAATGCATTATTAATTTTGTAATTTTTATAAGTCAGATTTTGTAATATCATACTAGCTATATTAAAGCCTATTTTTGTTATTCCGAATATTTTTTAAAACAGACAACGTATCAAATGTGAATAAAGCCCCGTTGTCTCGACCACTTGGCGAATAATTTCCAAGTATTTTCAACATTTTGCAGAAATTCGGTTCGCGCAACGGAGGATCCAATTTTCCAGTTTCAATGCAAATCCTGTTTAAACAGGGCGACAAATACTCGACCGCCGCAAACAATACACGTTGATCGATAAAACATACAGGGGAAATGAATAAAACATGATCGTGGTCCGCTATATAATTATTATGTGACGATAAACACATGAAACTAAACGAAATAACTTTCACTGACTATTTATGGGACGAAATAGTCATCGTCACGCGGTGTCTTCCTTAAGGCTTCAGATGATGCGGATTCAAGTCCGGACAGTGAATTTTCATGTGCTTAATTTCGGTTTAAAATTCGCGTTCGATCGTAAAAGAGAACATCGTGAGAAAACCCATGTGTCGGACTTGATTCTGCCACGTGTGTATTCAGAA
This sequence comes from Vanessa cardui, assembly GCF_905220365.1. NCBI lineage: Eukaryota > Metazoa > Arthropoda > Insecta > Lepidoptera > Nymphalidae > Vanessa > Vanessa cardui. The sequence goes on along the minus strand of NC_061133.1, from coordinate 11,642,710 downwards.
TCCACTAAGCCATATCGCATTGCCTTAACTAAATTACATATTTATATTACGTTCAACAAAGATGAAAAAATTAAGATTAATGTTGATGTCATTGTTGACAGCGATGATAACAATAATTGAGCGCTTAAGTATTTGATTAGGCCTTTCTGAAACCCGCCGTATGTTGAAGTCGAAAATACCTTTATTTTTGTTTGAACGAGAATCAATAAGTCCAGACTGGTGATTAAATATTTAAACCATCAATTAAGACCTTTGATAATTTCGTTACTTTATCAATATCGTCTATACGATAAGACGGATAAACAAGAAACACATATAAGTATGAGTAATTAATAAAACGATAGGAATCCCAATCGTAATGGTTAAGGAATTATGTATTATTAGTTTGTGTTTTATAAATAAACAAACTCACGTACCTACACATGCGGAATATACCAGCATTCTTTAAACTTAATCGAAAAGATATTGAATTATATTTAGTTTGTTTATGATAGACGATGCAATTACATTAAAATTTAATTCTTATTCAAATTTGGAACATTAGAAAATAAGAGTATCTAGTATTTCCCCGCTCGTATGATCCTCTAAAGCCGATTTATATGAATCAAATTTGCCAAACATAAAAAGAACATAACGATATTGATTTAATTTAAATTAAAAAAAAACACCCCTAAGTTTAATAGAGGTAGCAATTTGTTTCCTTTCTTGTTATTAGTCACTCAAAGTATATAATTTAAGTTAAAAAGTACCTTTACTGGTGCGTTAAAACTACTATTGTTTGTACAGATATTTTAAAATTAGGGGATCCTGATTCTGGTCTATATTATTCAATACCTTCACCGATTGAAAATGGGATTTCATTAATGCAAATTCAGTGTGCAAAATATACTATATACATAAGTATATACATAGTTAAATAATTAGTAATTTCTGGGATCACTTATAATACGCAGACAAATTCTAGATATGAAGGTAATTTTTATTAAAAATCATAAGTAACTAGAGTACAGTAAAACGCCAATTATCCGAATTAATTGGAACGGGGGTCGATTCGGCTAATCGAAAATACAGATTAATTATCGAACATAGACTGGTAATAATGAAAATGGGAACCGTCACACGTAGAATAAACTTTATCAAGTAAAACCAACAAAGTTCTATAATACCTCACACTTTAAAATCTCAATCAAACCGAGTTGCAACCCCATCAGGCCTTAACAATAATACAAAGTATATTAATAAGACGGTTTTAATTTTTTATATTAAGCTTAGGACCGATTCGGATAATTGGCGTTTCGGATAATCAGCGTTTCGGATAATCGGCGTTCTACTGTATGTAAATTTTGGTATAACTGATACCAATTGTAAGCAACGATTTGATAACTTACGTTCTCGTGTTTAAAGAAGCAGAGCATCTTCAGCTCGCGGAAGACACGTTTTGAAGAGACGAGCGACTGGAAAACGTTGGGCAGTTTCTTGAGAGCGACGCGGCGGCCATCGCGCGGGTCTGTCACTGCCCTGTGGACAATCAAATATACACGTTTAGTATATTATAAAAAGATAATTACACTGAACTACATATATTATCTTGACAACAAAGGAGAGGTTATATTAGCGACCAAACAACGATTGTATAGATAATGTATGTTTATCCCAATTATCAACTAGTTAAAACCCTATAAAAATATTGTCTATGTTTTTACAAAACAATCATTATCAGTTGCTACTTTATTGAATAATTTAATAAAACTTAACAACTTATACGCATACGGTATCCTAATGTAGAAATAATTACTTATACATATAATATTTATTGATTAGATTAACGTTTTATTTATATAATAATCACGTACTACAAAAAGCTATCGTTTGAAAACATTAATTACAGCATCGAGAAAAAACATTGGTACTTTACTCATCAAAATCATAGTGAACGTTAAAACTAATTTGTCTTTTTTAATATCATAGGGAGACAATATCTGGCAAATTGTCCACCTGATTGTAGCTGGTCATCACAACCTATAGATATTGGCGGCGTACGAAATTTGAAACATTTCTTACATATACGCCACTAACTTTTGGTGTTAAGTTGTTATGATGGTTGATGGAACACAACGATATATAGTTTTGCTGCTTGACGATAGAATATATGAGTGGGTGGCTGTCTAATTGTCCACTTAATTAATTAAAATCTTAATCGAATTACATGTCTAAAAAGTTCTACGCTTAATAAATTTATTAACAACATTATATATTTGGACCAAAATAAAATAACTCTTCACGATTTATAAAAGAACTCTAAATAACCTTCCGACCCTTACAAATAGAATTTAAACTTCTATAGAGAAAAAGTTCGGGTCGTTTCACAAAGAAAATAATAAGAGTTGAATACGTTCCGTTTCGACATACTGTTCGAGCGATACCACGATAAGAATCAACTTTTGAATTTGTTCAAATATTTTCACAGAACGGAAATATGCAATTTGAAATATTAGAACTAAATACAAAATTTCCTTTAGGTATTTTATCACAGCTGACTCCATCGGTTCAGTGCTTAGCTAAACTTATTAGGATGAAGTGTATAAGTGCGGGGTAGGACGAATAGAAATATCTTAGCCAAGTGTTATTAATGCATTAAAGATCATCTCCGTAACATAATGTTCTTTCTTATTTTGAGTATATAATTATATTAATTCTATTATCATTCAATTATTTTTATAAATTTAAAATTAAATTAGTTGCACAGTATTTCATTAAATTTTTCAACAAGTGCGATAAAAATGAACGCGATAAAAACAAGTCATTTTTTTAACAACTACATATAAGAAATGAATTTAATACGAGCATAAAAAACTAAAGGTTTATTGTAACGGAAAATTAATAAGTCATAAATTATACATTATTCAATTACCACTTATAACTGCATTTATTATTACTACTTATCCACCGAGCCGTAACGAGGTGATATAGGTACGAGTTCAAGCTTCATTCCCAATCGTGGGCCATATTTACTTCACGTATTTTATTCACATTATACAGTAACAACAATATTCAATTGAACGCGATTAAAGTTCATAAATCTCTAAGTAATCGAGTGACAAATAACTCGAACAATCGAATCGAACGAGTTGTTTTTATCGATACGTAAAGTAATTGATATTGCACGCCATTATTTCGTCACACCCATATAGAGCGTTGAATGCTAAAGTCCCGTTTCGGTAACATTGAAAACAAAGACAGGAAATGTTGAAGGGTCATAGAAGTTACGGCGGCGAGTTCAACAACTTTATTAAAAGTTTTTCTGTTCTCTGTGACCGATCGATTTTTTTTTATTTTATAACTTTGATTGATCCTTCGTCAGCTGTCGCCTTTCGTTTGATGTATTTTGTTGAAGGTTAGATTAGAATTCTCAACTTAAATTAGGTAAGGTCTTTGCCTCAACCTCCGTAACTTCAGCAAGAATATTTTATGTTATAGGTTTTATTTAATTCTATGTTCGTATAGAAGAAGAAAGAGGTCTTATTTTTATTTATAATATCAGTGTATTACTGATATATACATATATACAACAATATTGACAAATAGGAGTTTGTTCGTCCTTACAATTGTATTGTTCACCCGTTTTTTAACATATCCTCGGACAAAAAGACTGACAAACGAAACTAAATATAATTTACTAAAACGGTTTTGTTAATTATATATAGTTTTATTAATGATATTAATATTAATTCCTTGTTATTTCGAAATCGCACACAACCATGTTCATTATATAGATGCATTTACTTTATAATGCTACTAAAACATTCCTTCTTACCAACCACCTATACCAACATATATCAATACTAATTAATTTACATTCAAAATTTTCTCAAGCAAACATACGAGTTAAAATAAACTACGAACATTTGATATTACATCCAGAAAACAAACATCATACGAGACGAATTGTTCATTTAGGCGAGGAATTGTAACGAAAACAAAAAAATAAATTATGCGTGTCAACATCTTTATTTACACAGCTTTAAAAACATTGCACCTTCCGTATAACGAATGGTAATGTTAGAAGTAAATCAGGTGGTGTGTGTGTGTGTGTGTGCATATGAACTTTATGGAATGTTAGAAACAATAGACGAGAAATGGAATTAACTCAAGTATTTTCGGCTTATTGATGTTTATATAAGAACAAAATTGTAGCACACACAGCGGTACACTCAACAGTGCAGTCACCTTTGTTGAAATTTTTTGTCCAATATTTATGACAGGTGCCAGGCTTGTGGAAAACCGGATGGTTCTGGTAAATTGTAAGAGTAAAAAACAGTGAGGTATCTAGGATTTTATAATATAATAATTAATTAATTATATTATACTGGGTCACTTAGCGTTTTAACTCAAAAACAGTAGCATACGATCAATATACTACAGAATTGGTTTATTTACAACAACACTTTAGAAACTACTAAAATTACCAGCCTTTCTTTACAAAATTGTCCATGTACCTACTATATACAAAAACCTACCTCTCGAATCACTCTATCTATTAAAAAAACCGTATCAAAATCCGTTGTGTAATTTTAAAGACCTAAAGCATACATAGGGACAGACGGCAATGAGGGAATTTGATTTTATACTATGTAATGAAGCACCGAATGAAAGTTTTAATAACAAATTGCTTTTTAAAATCACCTCTATGAACGTATACCTACATTTGCGTGAAAAATAATGTACACAAAAAAATTGTAGTGCATCGAATGCACTAGTCGTGATATTCAAATTGCATTACGTATGTATTACAAACGAGGCGGCTTCGACGAAATCAATTCAGAGTTTTTCAAGATCAGCTCGAACATACAAACGAACGTACTTCGGACGATTTTTTTTTTTCATCAAATACTGATTTTGTTTTTTTAAGGTTATTCTGTTTTGAGACAAATTTATTTTTTAATAACAGGAGATTCCTCTTCAATATTATAAATAATTACGTGAATTATGACTATTGTTGATTTGATGATTCAAAAAACTCTTAAATATCAGATTAAAAATTAAAACATAAAATAAAGAAGGAGGAATATATGAAATTACAAGTTTATAATACTGTTTTAAAGGTCCAAGGTTTTAAACACAATCTTTACTTTCTTCGATTAAATTAAGTGTTAAAAAAGCTCAATTTTACTAAATTATTTAACTTTTGAAACTGATTCTCATGGGTGCCACACCACAATAATTACATACAAACGTAACCTCAAACAACTTCATAACTATTTTACGTATATTGTAATGCTGGTTGTAAAAAAGAAAAAGACACTTTTAAAATAGCATTTTTAAACGACATCATTCGAGGGCATTGCTTTAGAATATATTTCAAATAATAACTATTTTCTTTGAAAAATCTTCGTTCAATGTCATATGACATATAACTAGACACCAATGTTGAAGACGTTTTACTGTTATCCGATTACATCACATCTAGGTGTATGAGTTTAAAACATAAATATATAAAGATATAAATAAGAGGTTGAACTGCAACTATGCTATATAAATATTTATATATAAGAAAATATTGATTATTTTTACTTATCGAAATCGATACTTAGCAAAGATCGGGTAAGATTAATATTTTTAATAAATTTATAAAATAATATATAAGATTTTTTTTAAAACAATTTCATTTCAACATTTCAATATCCAGACGTAATGACGGAAATCCAAAAGTACCACTAAAGGCCGATCTTTTCAAAGTAACCTTGCGGAATGAGAAGATTTAATATAATAACACAAATATATACATATTTAAATATATAAATGAAACTTGACTTTAAATTAATTTACTCGCATATAAAACCGAAATGTTTTCAGTAGAATTCGACCACTTTTAAATGAGAAGGGCATTCGGAAATGTATATTTTAATGGAAGACCGGCTCGATTTGGCAGCGGGAGCCGAACACGATGTATTAGATAGGCACGAGGGATCCCACTGGATTCGCCCTCTCTTTTATACTTCGAACTATGTGATTCATACTTTATATAAGACATACGAAGGAGATGGAGGAAGTAAAAATATCTGCAGTACATTTCCTTTATTAATTTTAAATCAACGGAGACATTTTATAAATTGAACTTCTCTAAAGAGCATGTGTTTACTAGATTTTGTAACATTTCTAACATTGCCAGGCTATAAATTTACTCTCATATTATACTATATATATAGACTTCTATCACATATCCTAACAGAAACCTAGTTTAGTGTGATACACCATTATAACCAATTACAATAATGAACAAAGTACACTTATCATACACTGGAAAATAATAAACTAAAAGTGAGAAAACTCAAGTTAATCTTTTATTAGGATATTGATAAGAGTGGCAATGTCTTAATCGATTAACAGTCAGAAATATCACTCAAACCATACGAGTGCAATGATTTTGGTAAGTTTTAAAATAAATACAAAATTAAAATGCCTATCAAGTTTTCCTGAAACTTCCTTCTTCGATCGCTTAGGGAATATAATAGGAGACAGTTTACAAATTACTTGCTAAGTCTAGATAGGAAGATTATTCTAATTTTAGTCATTGTTAATAATTCACCCGAGAGCGTTATTAAGGTCAGACAGCTTGTGTCAAATCAGGGTTAGGCGAATGAGTTAAGGACAAGATATTCCAAACATAATCGTAACGAGTTAGAGATAAAATATGTACCGTAGTTGACTCTTCAAACCTTCTCCAGTAATGTAGATGTAGTGTTTAATTTGAGTATCAATAAGAAAGTGTAATGCATCTACATTGAATAAAATTATTTGAGTTTAAGATGTGGCCTTAGCTCATCAGCGGGTCTTTTACAGACTGTCACTTAAACTTCTACAAAAAGCATTATAGCTAAAGATTTAATAGTCTGAAAAATCACCTACACTGATTACAGAAAATAATTTTAAAATATTTTAATTACAAATACCGTCTCGGGACGCATCAAGAGGGAAATATGCTGAGTAAGCGATAGTTAAAAGAAGCAACGTTATATTTAATCAAAGCGAAAAAAAACTTGGCACATTATATAATATTATGTCCAGTACCAAAACTGGTACAAAAACTTCATTCACTCATTCATTCAAAAGGCGTGATAAATTACTAACCGATGAAGATAAATACAAGTTAGTATTTAATAAAAACATAATGCCCATACCACACTACATTAAAAAAAAATTGTCAAACATTACGTAACTGACACACAGAAATTTTAATTGACAAATTTCGTGATGGTGACAGATTGGACTAAAACGAGGATCTATCGAATATCGTCAGTTCAAGAGTCACTAAATTATCAATTGCATGACATATATAGAAATCTATACAAATATTATAAAGAAATTGTCTGTTCGAACGTGCTAATCTCAGGATTCGATAAGATTTATGCATTAGAAAGTCCGTTTAATTAAGAAGGTTTTATAGGCTATATAACTCGACGCTACGACCCCAAGGAGTGGAACAGTAACCGTAAACACGAACCAATCTGGCGAACCGTATTGGCATTACGTTAATGAGATGCACTTCGTTATATACTCATCATATGTATGAAGCGGGAATGCATAATCCTAATTTAATGTTGATGAAACTGCGGGATACGGCTAGTTTGATATAGGTAGCTTGGAAGGATATACATATATTTACTCTGTATCAAAACAGATTTGGATAATCAAGCACTCGTATAATCATGAAAATTATTCAAGATAAATTTCGTAACCCAGTGCATAAAACATGTAGACCATTAGAAATGTCTCAAATTTCCTTCATTGTCAAATTGTTCAAACGAGAACCGTACACCAAACAATTAAGATTTTCATATTTTTTCTCGTATTCCTCAACCGCTGTGGTAAGTATGCATAATATGTGAGATGAATTTCTTTACTATACCAAACCAAACACAGGCATGATTGTGAAACTCTTTAGCGTTTATTTGCAGAATCCCCATTCTTTACAGAAGAGTTTTTTGTCCATTTATTGTTCTTACAAATTTAATCGCTAATACTTAAATCTTTATCAACATTAATCACATATCTGTTAAGCCTTTTGAACGATGTTTGTTCTACGTGAAACTTTAAACATGTGTCGAGGAATACCGGATAATTCCTTTCCTTTATAAGGAACAAGATTAAACTCTTATACTTCACAGAACGGAAATAAACTTTCCTCAATGAAGTCCATCTATTGTAAGGGCAATATTGTTAGTTCACAACAAGAATTGTCTTCGAACCTTTTATCTGTGTGAATTCGAGCGTATGGCAGCAAAAATAAAGGACACAGTACTTTATCAAAGATACTCCGTAGGATCGAAACTGTTCCTCAATTTATCTATGGAGTGTAAAGTTGATTAAAAATATACAAGGTTACTATTATTTCCCACCATCTGTTTCCTTAGTCAGCGCCTATACTGCGAAAGCAGTATGCTAAAATTGAGACTGGCACCGTAGGAAGTCTATACCACTTTTAATAAATCTGGCCCATTTATTAGAGATAGGCGCAGTATTTGTTATAAAGCCAAAAAAAACTGTCTACGACGATCTCTTCAGCTGATTCTGTTTAAAGCTCTGGACCCAATTCCATCCATCAATATCATGATGATGGATGCGCTTAACATTTCCCCTTACAATTTCCCGTAATCTGTTCTTTCTTTTTCAGATTGGACGGTGGCATTGTACTCTGTTGGAGACCACACGGCATTAGTAATAGTTAATCTTTATATGCTCAAAAGAACTTATACAATCGCACAGCAAGGACTATTGACAAGTTGGTAGAAGTTTTTTATGTAAGAGATAGGTGTGCAGAAAAAAGGGCCATCTGATCGTAGGTGGACACATACACTATATACTCTGTATATTAGCGATGTATATAATACCACCAACTTTGGGAGCTAAGATGTTACGTCCTTTCTGGCTGCATTAAAACTATATTAGTCACCCTTCAACCCGGAACACAACAATAAGAAGTATTGCTGTTTGGCGTTAGAATATCTGATGAGTGGTTGGGTAGGCGGGTTTACACAAAGTTCTCGACCGAGTAATAATTTATAACTTTAAGCAAATAAATCGTTCGTTCATATATAATCGTCATTGTATATATACTAGAATATAACTTGTACTTCCGGCTACGCTTGTGTGAACGCTACCATATTTTGAGTATCTTTAGAAAAAATATCGAAGATACAATAGCGTCATCATCTTGCCATATGCTGGCGCTATTGTCTCAACAACGATCCCTCAGAACTATCTATAAAACATGTTCCTTTTATAATCTTTATAGTATACTTAATTTTAATTTCAAAGCTAACAATATATTTTTTATAAATTAAACTTGAAAATTATCGCAAAACAAAAAATAAATATGTATGTATAAGTATATGTTTAAAATGAATACGGAGCAAGATATAGTAACGTATGGAATGGTATACTAATACTAATAAAAATGAAAAATCGAATTTGGTAAAACGCATCAAATAATAATCATAGTCATACACCGCAAGCATAAACGACATAATAGTACGACACTAATGTATGTAGCATCGGCATAATTCGTAAAACAGATGAAATCCAAATTAAATGCTCCTTAAAAGTCAATACAAACGGTGGCACACCATAATTTTGTTTACAGATTATGTGCCGAGTGGTGGGCATTTTATATCGGAAAATAATTTCATTAGAGGTGACAACTAAACAATTCATTTTTTCTTAATGAATTATTTAAACATATCAGTCACAGAAGATGTGTTCCCGATATAGATAGAAACCTTTTTAATTATAGTTCGCTATCAATATAATTATTATTAACCGTTAATTAGATTTTAACCACAAATTCAAATTACACAGGTGTTAGTTGTTTTGATTATTACGCTTTACAATTATACTTTTAACATTTGTACATAATGTATTATCATTTCCAATGCATTACATACAATCAGATTAATTTTTAGTTAATTATCACACATATTACCGACGCTAAAAATGAGTTTATTTAAAGAAAAAAAATATTTTTCTTTTGTTTTTCGTTTCTGAACTTTTAAAAAAAGTTAAAAGCCGCAACTATCAAATCGTTATGACAGTTCCAGTTTCAAATCAGCCAGAATCGAATTTGAACTGTCAAAAGTGCCCTCAACTGACAGCCATGCTAAACTTCGGTTAGAATGAATGATATGATAGGCCATTTTGAAAAAAAAACACCGACTTAAATTCATCGTCTAAAAAAACCTGAAGTTCGACGTTACGGCGATCTGTTATAACATAATGTATGTATTTGGTACGAGTATTTCGTTTTACTATCACAAAATAAAAATAAAATCAATGTCATGCCATTTTCATCTTGATAAGCGAATTAAAACTTTTGTTAAATAATAAAATGATTTCTCATTTCTTAACATCAATTAATTAACTTTCTCCAATTAAAATATATTGAAATTGACCAATAATATGTATTGAGATTGAGTATAGCTCACGTGATTATAAGAGTGCATTACACTTAAGCAAGGAGGGGTTAATTTCCGTGGGCGTGTAGGCGATCACGCTGCTATATTTATGGGGGCCGATATAAATCCTATACAATAGTGTGGACACGCTAACCCTCCACTTATCTCACGGACGCACAACTTCCATGAGCTCTCGTTTCTTTGTTAAAAAAATAACCGCACTGCGATATATGATATCAAATAATTCGCAGACGTTCACACAATTTCGCTGAAGGAAATTTAGGATCTGCGGTTTTACGAATTTCTCCGTCTGATGTTTTACCATTTGTAATGAAATCGCAAGAGGAATGGTCTTTGAAAAATGAGTAGACGTACGTCCTACATGTTAAACATATTACGTACAGTAAAACCTTTCAATACTGAATTAATTTTATGATCAATATAAATATATTTTACTGATATATATAAATATGGACATACATATAGTTGTAACATTGATCCACTTATCCATATTTCTATAAACAACGATATTTAAAACGTATTAATGTCAATCATTCACGACTGTCATAACAGATTTTAAATACAATTAATCAAATATCGCCTCAATATGTCTTCATTATTATATAAATAAAATAACCTATAACTATTTAATTAAATGTCAACTTAATGGTAAATAATAGTTCCTTCAACCGTTTAGTGCACCAGACATCATGGGAACCAAGATATTATCTCACTTGCACCTATAATTACACTGGTTCTCTCATCCTTTGACATTACATTGTAACACAAAGTATTGCAGTTAGGTGAGAGGTACCACCCGGAAGAGTTAGCTATAATCACTATCATCGTGTAAAATCTATTTCTAAATTGGCCAACAGATACGACAAAATCGTATAAAAAAAAAAACAATATACAACACTTAAGTAATTAAGATCCGATTTGATCAAGACATTATGTTAAACGATTTAATCTGACCTTAACTGTTTGACAGTGGAACGATGAAGAAACAGCTCGAATGAAAATTTAATGGATCAGCAACATCTGCGAAATCATGCGAAACGCAAGCGGCCGCGACACGAAATCGTCTGTGAAGCTACCATACATGAGATAACTACAACAAAGGCTTGAAAACGCTTGATTGTACTGAAATATTCAATCCATTAATTTTGAATTGATTTATGAGACTAATATTATATGAGCGAACTTAACTATATATCTGTTACCTCACCTGAACAGATTACAATAAAATTCAACAGACTGTGGATCTGGGTTTGAGCAACTAAATTACAAAATTTGTATCAAATGTAGGGGTAACCGGATGGAACCGGTTTTATGGAAGCCATAAAAACGTATGAAAATGTATCGTATGTCATGGACTAAACCGAAATATTTAAACTTATTTTGTATTTAAAACCAGCAGGTATTCGTTCATAAATTGAAAGTGATCATAGACCTGAATATAATTGTTCGTGAGGTGGGAGGGGACCGCAGGAAGTCCGGTAGATCTGTGTCAATGTCGGCGTATCGGGGACTCGATGTTTTTGACACATTTTTTTTAGTCCGCCGTCACACTCAATGCCACTACGGCAGGTATTGCTCTCTTTATGAGTCACTAGTCACCTAGTTGAATGAAATATTGAAAAGTTATTTTGCTTTATATATTGAAACATCGAAGTAGTGACACATATGACACAACAGCGTATCTTGAAGAATATTATAACACAGAATTGTTGACATAATTTCTTATATCAAATTTTATTTCAAAAATAAGAATAGCTATTTATACACATAATTAGTTTAGATTGTAGTGTTAATTAAAATGTACATTTTACTAAATATTTTTATGCAATCGTTCATTATATCCCAGCTTATTTAAGTTCGCAAAAGTTTTCAATTTAAACTTTGTTGATAGCTTATAAAATTCTAAACAACATTTCCTAAAACCATTTCATACACTTTCAACTTCAACTGCGTTTGTCTAAATTAAAACCGAAAGCAATTTAAAACTTAACGATAAAGACAGTCACCGAAAAGTTTTAAGTGTTGTCTTGAGTTAGTTCGAAAATTTTAGAACTGGTTTGTTAATAAAAGAACTACTCATACATACATACATATCATGAAATTGTCTTTTGTAAATCTGACCTAAAGAATAGCACGTAAATATATAATAATTTATATTATAAATGAGCAATTTGGTACTAAGCAAGCAAACCCTTAGGAAAAACCTAATCAAAATTTTTATACCTAACACATGACAACCTATGTATATAACTAGGGCGACAACTATTATTCTACATACTAACTCGTGACCACGAAGAAAACATCATAATAATCGGTGATGTACTTTCTGAGACAAAAAAGAGGCAACTCTTTTGTGATTGGTTTATAAATAGAGGAATAGGGGGAAAATATAATAAGGCCCGTTTCACAAACAAGTGTACGTGGAGACATAGAAAAATATAAAAATAACAAGAAATCGTACGAGTGAGTCAGATATAGGGGGAAAATTCGATGGTAACGGAACAGGGTTCGCGGAGACATTACGACGATGCGTACGTTTTACTAATGGCATTTATGCGAAGGTTTTACGCCAGCAACGTAGATATAAACTTAGCTACATATGTATTCTGTAACCACGTGTACATTGTATAAATGTGTTACCGAGCATAATATACTTTGTAATACAAAGTTATGAAACGTACAGAACTGGCCTTGAAAAAGCTCGGATCAGAGAGTAAGTATACATATAGTTACGACAATTTAATCTTTTATCTATATTTTATGTCGTATATAAACATACATGTCGTTAAATGAATTTGAAATTATTAGACTTAAACGACGCTGGAACGATTACCATGAAATGTATGGTATAACCATGCACTCAACTTAGTTGAAACTTGCCACCAGATACCATAATACTTTATACCGTTCAACCTATGAGCCGTGAAAATTTATATTAAAGTACATTCATGTAAGAACTTAAATATATTTAAAGCGAATCGTATCGGATAATCATCAATGTCAATCACTAACACTACACAGTATAAAATATAATCGCTTACCGTAGTCTGTCCCTATGTTTAGATCTTTAAAATTACACAACGGATTTTGATGCGGTTTTTTTTATAAATAGATTAATTCAAAGAAAAGGTTTATGTTTATAGGTACAATATAGTAGAGAAACACTAATAATTTTAGAGGTTTCTAAAGTGATGTCGTAAGTAAATAGATTTACTTACTGCTTACATTGCAATACAATTACTATCAGCATAGCACTCATGCGAAGCTGAGGTGGGCCGCTAGTAGTCTAGGATGATGTATAAAACGTGTTACATTTTTTTATTACAACATGACGTCATCATATAACCTTTAACATACAGAACATATTTAGTAATGTAAAACTCCATGGTCGAGTGGTGTGTACACCGGTTTTCATGGGTACGCCACTCTGAGTTCCCGGGTTCGATTCCCGGCCGAGTCGATGTAGATTACCATTAGTTTTCTATGTTCTCTTGGGTCTGGGTGTTTGTGGTACCGTCGTTACTTCTGATTTCCATAACACAAGTGCTTCAGCTACTTACATTGGGATCAGAGTATGTAGTAAATAGTAATGTATGTGATGTTGTCTCATATTTATTTATTATTATTATTATAGTAATATTACATTCTTACTTACATTGTAATATATACAGATTAAAGCATTACTCGCTCTGGTCACTGTCACAGTCAGATATTTTTTTATGAAATCAAATCGATTTAAAAAGAGAGCTGGTTCTTTTTGGCAGAGAATCGAAATTTAGATTCAACTGGAAAATTCTGCTAGCATTGGTTCCGGCGTATCACACGGTCGTGATTTTTCTATTCTATCTTTTGTCAACCTAACTAAGTAATATTATTAAACGTCAGTTTGTTTGTGTGTTTCTGACGGGTTCTTCTAATAACTAATCAACCGGTCATAATTATTGCTTATACATTGTCATAAGGTACATAAAAGGACATGAACACCTAACATTAACATTAGCTAACCTCACTTGTAGGTGATATACCGAAGTAATAAAATATAATTAACCTTGCATAGAATTAAACCTGCCACATTAATTAAACATCCACGTGTTTTATCTACTGGGATATAGTAGCTTGGTTTATATTTAGTGCTCGGGTAGTAACGCGATGTCGTAAGGCGCCGGCGCTTGACCTAATATAAAGGAATTAATTACCTCCCTGGGCTATGAAATCATCGCAATAATGTGAATCTTCGTGGACTGAGCCTTTAAACCTATTCTCAATGGTACCCAATATCAATATTAATCAAAATAAATATGTAATTATTAACCGTTATTTTTTTTTAAATGGTTTTATTGCGGAATGTTTGTACAACGTACTAAATTACAAATCATATTTTTTTTAGATAGTCCTTTCGTTACGGAAAGTTATGTAACTGTATTGTTACTGGTTAACGAATCTGACATTTTACTTGGTCGTGTGTACAAAATAGGGTCAAATGCGTAGCTATTTAATATTTAACCAAAACTATTATTTGCAAATCGGGGATGAAGAATATGTAAGATTTTGTGCAGCGAATATTAACTATTTATTCAATTGTACTTTTAGTATTTAATTTATTTTGTGGTGAGTGAGTTAATATTATTAGCATGTGTCATATTATTAAGTGTATACAAGTGTCTATAGGGAAAGATTACCAGTAAGTATCAGGTAGCATTCGCTTTTAGGATATATTAACAATCAAACTTAAAAATAATGGGTAGCCTTAATCTACCTCTTCTAATGAACAACAGACATTAACGAATATTATCGAATGAAACAGCCCATAGAAAACGCGAATGATTATTTTATAGCTTCGTAATTATTTCAATGTGAGAATAAAATAAAACGTCATCTATTTACGATAAAAATTGATGGATAACCATTTTATAACATTTAGCGAGCGTCCAAAACGAATACAAAATGCATTCGTGTTTTTACTGTTAGCAACATTTACGGTACAACGGTACGGAGATAAATATTGAACTTAAAGACCATGGGATAAAGTATATTTTAGAAAAACAACCGCTCTGTTACGATTTTATAATCGGCTTTCAGTTGTGAACAACAATGGCCGATTCCGTTTATTTTTACTAATCTGCAATACAGCGGAAAAAGTGAAAGTCGTCGACATAATTCGACACTGTTTTTTTTTGTTCAAAGTTTCATTCAAATCATTGATGTGAGTTTTAGAATAAGTAATTGAGATTATTTTAAATTACTCTATGCAGCAAACACAATAAACAATATCCATAAATGTTATTTCATTTGGAACAAAAAGAGGTTAAACTGTTCTTTAAACTAAACATATTCATCATTTACATATTATCTGATAGAAATCAAGAATTTTGTTTCTTTTTTTGGGGTCTCATACAAATAAACGGACCCGTAAAATACCCTTTCGTGTCCGTGTATCTGTCAGTCTGTCAAGACCCCTTTTTCTCGGAAACGGTTTAAACTACATTGAATTAATATCGTATGCTATGGTTCACAGCTTCATAGTGCTGTAGAAATTTAAAAATCGAACGATAAAAAAACAGAAAATATATAACCTCAAACGGTCCTTTTACACATTTAAAAGTTTTGGCATTTTTTGAGAACTAACATAGTTTATATACATATATAAGATAGTTTAATATAAAAAAGTTTCATTTAAAATGTATTTGGTATTATACGAAACTATAAGAGTACAGCATACTTATATGAATAATAATGACAGTTACCTACTTATTAATTTATTTGTATATAAGGTCATAATGATAAGCGCCAATGCACTAACCTTGGGTACTAATACATTACATCCCTTGCGCCTGGAACGCTTACCTTTAAACCGGAAAACAACAATACTGAGTAAGTTTTCACTAATAATACAAATGTACACGACCCACGCCTGATGAATCGCATTTGCTAATTGACATTGCACCGTCACCCATACGACCGTTGTTATTTGTCAGAACACCTAATAATGTAAACGAACTATTTTTTTTTGTATAGCTTGGCGGACGAGCATATGGGCCACACGATGGTAAGTGGTCACCATCGCCTATAGACAATGACGCTGTAAGAAATATTAACTATTCCTTACATCGTTAATGTACCACCAACCTTGGGAACTAAGATGTTATGTCACTTGTGCCTGTAGTTACACTGGCTCACTCACCCTTCAGAACAGAACACAACAATACTGAGTACTGTTATTTGGCGGTAGAATAACTGATGAGTGGGTGGTACCTACCCAGACGGGCTTGCAAAAAGCCCTACCACCAAGAAATTCAAGGTTTTATTTTTACATGAGGGAACCATATACGTCTAATAAACAAAGTGATGATATCCTGATTAACAAATCAAACCACTGATGCCATTCCTCA
The DNA here is from genome assembly GCF_905220365.1 of Vanessa cardui. Lineage (NCBI taxonomy): Eukaryota > Metazoa > Arthropoda > Insecta > Lepidoptera > Nymphalidae > Vanessa > Vanessa cardui. The sequence continues at coordinate 11,625,852 of NC_061133.1, read as the reverse complement.
ACGAACTATACTAAACTGCGCAGTTATTCACTTACTCTTAGAAACCTACACAAACGAAACTTCAGGTGAAACTTGTTTAAAATACAGAAGACTCTTAGCTAATTTTATATTAAGAAAAACATTCATAATGAATTATATCGAACCTTACTTAATTACTTATGTCATTTCGCATAAATTTTTATGTCGTCATTTAACTACCGACTAGTACTACAACATTGTCGTTACTAGAACACCCAAACTCGTTATAATTTGTGCCAAACGCATGCGGTATAGAAAAGGCCACTTGCCTATTTTTATCCACAGTGAACCTAAGTTAGCGCAAATAGGTCTAGCTCGTCACCGACGCACGCCCTCATTTCACCTCTACGTGGGGCTTCGATACATATGCCTACAAATTTAAACCTTATTTATTACGTCGTACGAGCTAAACTTGCGATCATTTTATTATTTCAAAGAGACGTGTTAATGCACTGTGACAGTATGATTCAGGAAGACATATTCATTAATATGTTTTAAATTAATTTGTTATTAACTTTAACACGATAACGTTTGTTATATAGCAGTTATCAATACATATACATATATATGTAGTTTAAGGAAGAAAAATACACACAATGAGCGAACCAGTATTTAACAGGTACAAGGGAAAAAAATAGATATCAATGTTTAGTTTAGTAGACATTTCTGTACTGATAGTTAAAAATAGATTACATTATATTACTTGTCTGTGGGGAAGAGTTACCACTTCACCAACATCATATGTTCTATTTGTTATCGACCTTACTTAGAATAAAAATAAAATACATGTTATATATTGAGGAGTCGAGATCCACCCTCTCATCAGTTATTCTACCGCCAAATAACAGTACTCAATGTTGTTGTGTTCCAGTGAGCCAGTGTAAATAAAGGCACAAGTGACATAATATCTTAGTTCCCAAGGCTGGTTGGCTCATTGACGATGTAATGAATAGTTAATATTTCTTACAGCTTCATTGTCTGTGGGTGATGGTGACCACTTACCATCAGGTGGCCCGTCTGCTCTTCCGCCAACCTATATCATAAAAAAAATTGGACTATAAATAAACATGTACCGCATCAAAGGAACATGCATTAACGTTTTTTAGGTCCAATATCATATAATCCGCTATTACACAGTCAATGAATCCTAAATTATAATTAAACGCTAAAAGTAATTAACGTGTTACACATTATTATTATTAATCTATGCTAACTTGGACGTACTAACGAGCTCAATTACAAAGCGTTCGTTTCGCAACGTGAAGTTGTTGCAACGTTATATATGACCTCTACGCATTGCTAATTTTACAAATAAGTATAACTCGTATTCTATATAATAGAGAATCGAAACAACTTAAAGACATTATCAGTAAATTACTCAATGAAATGATACGACATTATGGATATGGGAGCATTTATAATACGAAAAATTCAACATCACAAAATTTTGGCTCATTTTTTTTATATATTTTTTTAAATCACATTGAATTATTTAACATTATAAATGTAAAACTTTGTCGGTCTATCCCTCATTCACTACCAAACCGCTGAACTGAATTTGATGAAATTTGTTATAAAGGAAATTTGAGCTCTAAGGAAAGACACAGGCCATAGACAAAACGGGAGAGAAGCCGCGGGTGACAACTAGTCCAAATATGTCATAAATATATAGAACTCTCCTTTCATAGTTGAAACATCGAATAATCGATAGACTTATAAGTGATACAACATCATATATAGAATATGAAAGGACGTCGAAGTTTGAAAGTGAATTGAGCAGCAACTTGTGTATTGCTCACGGTAAATTTCAATAAAACCACAGAGAAGTTGACGAAAAGACTCAACGAGATTTTGCCGAGAGACGTACTTGATTTATATGATGAAACAGCCTATTCGAAATGTCGTACATTTTTTATTACTATTATTTATTCGAACGCTTGACCTATATGTAAATTGACAGACAAAACATTATTATTCGTAAAATAAATTAATAATAAAATTGAATAAATATTGTATATTATAGAAATGTTTAACAATAGAACGTTCCTCGTATCACCCAACGGCCGTATTGCCAACTTATTAAGAAACGCGACCTCGTACGCACCGCTAATTCTAAAACAAATTAGACGCTGATAATTAAAATGGGAGACGGAATTAAAAAAGAAATCTAATTTTCAAATATGAGGGTACGGTTCGCCTTTATGAATAGTAATTACTCTCGTCCCTTGGGACGTTCACAACTACAGTTCACGTAAAAATGCAAATTTATTGGCCCATTGAACGTAACAAAGTTTTACCAACAACTTGGAAACATATACAATAAAATTCGTATATTATTTTTACCGAGGTTTATACCTTTATATACATATTGTTTGGTTCATTTCTAAGTACAATCAGAATAAGAAAAACTTTGTTAGTTTTCAATCAAGTCTTAGTGCCTTTTGATTCTAAACATCAAATCATTGCGACGTAAGATGTCATTCTCGAAAATAAATCTTAAAATGACGAACCTTTTCTTACCCAGACTGCATAATATACGAAACATTAAAAATATTACTAACAGTTCACATTTAGTATAAGTATCAAACCTACGATACTCTCCAAGGAGTTCTACTAGACTTGTGAATGTGACATTTTAATTTCGTGTGGGTAATTATTGTGAGGCCATCGATATAAGCACTCAAAGCATTTCTGAAAACCTTGTAGTTCTAGCTGTTCTATTTATCGTCTCTATTAATAACTTCAAGGGTACTTTCTCCGGTTGTTCTGAGGTGAACAACGTTCAATATTTTCATGTTTCGTAGATGGATAATATTTTTGGGTGTATCCGATACAAGTTTGAAAATTTTTATTTTTTAAATTAATGTCTTGATTAATACGAGGAAAACAATATTTATCTTTTGACAACTTCTTTATTTAGTATTATGTATGTGTAATAGGCTATTTGACTGGTTTTCAAAATCAAATTTATATTATTTAGTAGTAGTAGTTAAGGAACCCAGTAAAAGTTGTGTTTTTTTTATTTCTAGTACATATTTGCCGAAAAATATCATACTTAAATAGCGCGCAAAAACGCTACTTGGACAATATGGCGCTGCAATGGAGTCGGTGACGTTACTTTCTGTATTTTAATCTGTGGTACATATAGTAGAAAAGCAAAGTTTACAAGAAAGTGACTTCATCATAACCGCGGCCAATCAGGAGCGTTTTGTGTCACGTGACAAACGTTTGAATAAATGCATTTTCATTTATGGATTTTGAATAAATCCTACTACTATTATAAAGGCGAAAGTTTGTATGTATGGATGTATGGATGTTTGTTACTCTTTCACGTAAAAACTACTGAATGGATTTGAATGAAACTTTACCACAATATAGCTTATACATCAGAATAACACATAGGCTACAATTTTTGATGTTTCTAATGTGAGGTCGTAAAAAAACACATTTTTTGCGCATACATTGCAAACCCTGACTGAATCCTACAAGACAGATCAAAACAATGTACTACAGTAATGTACAACTTAAAAAGGTCTACAAAAAAGTCCGTGATGGTATATGTTTATCTCTTAGGAATAACCACAATAACCATTTTTTATCCTTTACTTTGTACGAGGAATAATGGCTTATTAACGAAGCGATTTTAAGCGATTACTAGACTAGACGGGACGAACCTGAAGTCCACGCGAACGAAGTCGCGGGCAAAAGCTAGTTAAGTATAATTTTCAACTTTCGTTAGTGAATAACCATTTTTAAACTTAATATACACTGATTATAATATTTCACAATTTATTTTTCGCATTGTCCAATAGCCTATTTAAGAAATTGATTGTATGAAAGCGTCTTCGTCTCAGTCTTAGTAGACAATCATGACGACAAGTGGAACGGCGTAGGCGATAGATGAACGTCACGCGGGAGGTTGCGATGACGCGATGCACGTCATGCGCTCAGCTGATCGCGCGACTCGCTAGACCGATGTAAACAAATCATAGTAGAACTCCCACGCCCGTAACATCGCCTCAGGCATACGATCGTATTATGATCACACTTTAGAAACTCATAAATCGAAACTATCGTATTCTATTCTTACGATTTTATAATATTAGACGTTGGTATACTGATTACAACACATAAAATAATTTGCACACCAGTATAAATTGAACGCTGTCGTCGATATATCCACAAAGGTAATATTGTGTTTATATTTAATTTATTAAGTACTTATCTGATGTATGAAACCGATAACAGTTTAATACTATCAACTCACGCGGCCATCGAACCGTAGAACGGTGAGAACAAAAACAATACATCCTTATTACTATCGTCATAAGGATAAAAATATTGATCAAATTACCGTGTCCTACCAAAAAACTAGTCAGTGTCGATTTAATTGACTCCCGCGAAAATGGCGCCGGTTAAGTCATTAATAACGGGGTCAACTACAGACCGGCTGGCGAAAGATGCCAGCATCGACTTACAATGGAAGTGCCGTATCTGGGTCAAACAGCTGTTTTGCTTGTGACAGCTAATGTGCTCACGTCGTTATATGGAAGTATCGTGACGAAGAAGAGACTTGTCGCAAAAGATTGTTCTTAAAGTCAGCATCAGATGGGTGATCAGTTTCCAATTAAAGAAAATTTACGTCAAATTATTTATTAATCTTACCTGTTAGAACAACGTTTATTTTGCCAAGGTAGTTAGAACCTGTTTCCTTTATTTTTTGCTAAAATTGAAAATATATTACTCCCAAATCTTATTTTGGCAATTTAAATACTTTTATACCAAAAAATATGAAATGATACCACAAAGTCCAAAGAAAATTTCCAAAATTTTATTTCGATTCTATTGGGTGTAACGTGTGACAAATTTGAATTCATTAATAACATTAGGTACATCCGCGACCTTTACATAATGGTCTATCGGTTTACTATGCTATTTACGAACGTAAGAGAGAGTAAGATCTAGTAAAAATCTCAAATATATAATGTGACATTTTCAATGTAATGTTTCCTCGCAAACGATAATATATTCCAAATATCAATAACATATCATTTTGTTATCAATCAAGCGCACCGCCGTAACATCAAACAAAATACCTCCCAAACGGACGATCACACGTGAATAATACCACCATTATGCGTTTCAATCAAGTCGAATGGGGAACAATTACGACATACCGTCATCGGAGAGTCGAAGTATCTGTTATATATGAGAAAGGTCGCTTTAGTAGAGGACGACTAATACGATTTTGACACGACGTGAAAAACACTATTAGTGAGCTATACGATCCAAAGCTGATGATAAATCGCTGCATATTTTTCCATCAACATAAATAATAAGTAATGAAGAAATATTTCTCAAAAACTCATTTGTTTTCTTGTAGTGTAGCTACTTCAACGACACTCATTATATTCTATATTGAACTTTATAGAAAATAATTATTAAATGAATCAAACTCAAAATCAAAATATACTTTATTCAAGTAGTCTTTTAGCACTTTTGAATCGTCATTTAACAACTATATTAAGCGAAGCTACCATCGGTTTGGAAAAGTAAGAAATTCAGTACTTACTATTTTTCAATATTTAAAAATACATTCATGTCAGTTAAATACAAATATACATGATTAGTTTGATCGTCATAGATGTCGTGACAATATCGCACGGTCAAAATACCGAAACTGACTCATGACGTCCCTTGATATCGATAGCATTTTCCTACAATCGACATGACGTTACAGGTATCAAAATGTAAGGTCGACATTTAAATGTGTGTAACCTACTGTAGATACACAAACACAAGTATACTTTCATAACATGATAGGTGGCAATCGTAAAGGGCAGGAGATGTAAAGAAACAGGATCACATGCTTGCCATGAAATAAAGAAATTTATTCGCAAATAAATCAATGACAAGTGTTATATCAATCAATATTGCGAATCACAGAAATAAAAAACATTTAACAAATTCCAAAATCAAAGTCACGAATTCTGCTATTCTTGCTCCAGATACTAAACCACGAACCGTGAACGTCTTTACGATTTGAATATTTTTTGTGATATAAATTCTGAAATATGATAAAGTTTTCTTAATCTTATGCGGAAAAGTTTGCTCTTCGAATCGAAGCACCAAACAATTCCAGTTTGCGAGCAATGCAAATATAAATCCTTCGATTAATATCAGAAATATTTCAGCCAGCTGAGATAATATGTAACTTTTAATACACAATGGATCATTTATTTTTTGTTTCGTATGCTTCCTCTGCTGCTACTATTGATGTAGGTATTGGTGAAGGATTTTTAGTATTATCCAACAAATATAACGCTAGAACTTTTGAAAAAAACTTACATTACAACTCTTGACATACCGGGCATTATCTTTCTAGCTGGTATATAAAATTTACATTAATATTATAAATGTGAAAGTAACTGTATCTGCTATCAGTCTTTCGCGACCAAACCGCTGAACCGTATTTCATGAAATATGATATAAAGGAAACATAAAGTCCAAGACAGAAAATAGACTACTTTTAACTACCCCCCCTTAAACGCGAGCGAAACTGAGATCGTACTTCTCCTAGTACGTAACTAAAATACTAAAATAATAAACTGCCCCTATAAAAATGCTATTCCCAACTTTGTCGCTACGCAAGTTCTTTCACGTGAACTTTAAAAGCCACAATATTGTAGTTATGATCGTCACGTCGTACGGGCAGGTCTAATGGTGGTCACACCTGCCGGTCTTGTCACCTCAGCCGTGACACACCTGCGTCTCGCTTGAATGTTTAAGATAACGCCAGAACAAAAATTCAATACTTCGCTTTCTAAACAAAAATTCAATAGCTTCCATGGACAATCGAGGGGCTCACAAGAGTTGATGTGAAATACAAAAAAATTGTATTGTTTAGGAAATGTGGGTAGGATTAAATGGATTTGATGTTTACCGCGCTTTACCTAACCTTAGTTATGTTTTTTTTTTGCTAATATTGAAATAATAATGAAGTACTTATTAAGATTCTAAACTGCAATTAATGTATGCATGAAATCTCATTAATACATTGAAAATTTATATTCTTCTTTTAACTGTTGTTAATTAATATTAAACTAAAATACAGTAAATATATATTTTAACCGTTTCAATATTTATTAAAATAGATCGACTATAGGCCTACGTTGGCTAATATTGTATATACATATATGTATGTATGAATATTAATTGTATTTAATAACACACTTTTAAAAAACTATTGTATAGAAGAGACCTATATCGTTTCTTCGAAATAGACTTAGTAGCCCAAAAAAGAGCAATTATTTCATTTGTCATTATATTATGACTGGAGGGCACGTTAACCCGAGGTAAGCTAGTTTCAGTTGTACTTTCCTCGTAACATTACCCATTTATTTTTTGCCACCATTCCACGCAGTCAATGTTTATTTAAGGACTTAATGTCAATAACACTTATGTAAACATTTTTTTTAATAATTTTAGTATGAATAAACAAACGACAGAGGTCCGTGAATAATTTGCGAAGAGCGTTAACCTCACACTTATAATCAAAGTTTGCTGTACAACGATTTTATTTATTCGTCTTAAAAAACTGTTACGACTATACAAGAAAGACATATACTCAGATAAGTTAAGCTCTTCGAGACATCACAGCTACATATTATTCACAATATACAACATTTTGTTAAATTTGGGTATCGCTAACTTGTACCTAGAATATTATTATACCCGGGCAAAATAATTGATTTGGAATAGTCAGTATAATGTATTCTGGGTAAAGATTTATACCCTAGAATAGACAAAATACTTCGATATCGAATGTACACTGACGCAAGCAAAGTCACGAACACGGGCACGTTTAGTATGTATAGCCTGACAAATAGTGTATTCATATTCCCACCTACACATAACACGATTCGAAATCCTCACACTAAGGAAACCGTGAAAACGCTAACAATGTATATTCAAATATTACGAGAACATTCTTAATCTTATTACGTCGGTACGGAGCGAGAAATATCTGAAGACACGGATATCTGCCATCTCCAGAACAGTCCCGAGGTTTGTTTCAGTCGGCTTTTTAGGAAATTGCGTACCGCAAACAAAGAAATTGCCTTGAGATAAGCCCGAGCGTGTCGTGATTATAAACAGTGCTGTATTACGAACACCACGAGCATGCCTCGGCTGCGGAGAATAAATTGTGAAAAGAGAAAACGAAAATGAAAACGACTCAATGAACGTCGTTATATCTATGATACGTTGTGTTTCATACGGTGACTACATACGTTAATAGCTTTACGAATTATTATTATCTAACTAGTGTATCGCCCCGGCTTCGCACGTGTGCAATGCTGATACTAAATATACTACATTTTTTTTTTGTTTTGTTTACTATATTGTCCAAGTAATATATACTATAACCTTCCTCACTAATCACTCTATCTATTAAAAAAACCGCATCAAAATCCGTTGCGTAATTTTAAAGATAGAAAAGCATTAAGCATACATAAGGACAGACAGCGACGGTAAGCGACTTTGTTTTATACTTTGTAATAATGATAATGATATAAAAAATAATAGGCATTGTTTACAGCTTGGCTCACGTTTTAGGAGTAGTTCATTGGAAATTGCATCAACGTACAAATCCACCTACAGACGTTACTTTCGCATTTATAACATTAATAAAGATTAGCTTGTCTAGGCGTAAATTACTTTTGTAATAATACTCGCTTTCATTCCACCACACCGTTTTAGTAAGAATTGGTGGAAATTAATCTGGCAGAAATGTATCCAACCCATTCAGATTACCATAGGACACATTCACTGGATTTCCGGGCACGAGACAAATGTAACAACCAGAAATTCAGTACATTAAAACTTAGTAATGCTTGCTTGAATATCAAAGCGTAATCATCGTTTAAGATCCTATTATTATCATCAGAGCAATCTTTGATAACTATTGTTGTGCATTTATTCAAAAATATAATCAAATTTCATCGATGGTCATCAACGTTTACGGATTTCATTTGTAAGAATAATTACAATCAACATATATTATAAACGTGGAAGTAACTGTCTATCTGTTACTTTTTGCTCGCTCGCTGAACCGAATTTGATGAAATTTGATATGAAGCAAACTTGAACTGCAAGAAAGGGCATAGGCTATGGCTTTTTTGACTAACAAATGTCAACCAATGCCCTTAATCCATCCGCGACTGCTGACAAATAAATTATTTAAAGATACCTAGTTAAACAATTTAATTTATCACATGATTACGATACCAAAAACAAACAATTACCCTGAACTATTTAATTACAATGATGCAAGCTGACAGCCGATAAATATAATCTCGCTACTGCTTCGTTCATAATATATCAAACTAATTTAAAATAACTGATAACGTTATAAACGAACGATAACCACGTAAAGCTATCCTTTTATCTTTACTTCCCTATCAGAATAGCTATGAATTACTATCATTACATATTATTAATAGCCGTATATAAAATCTGTTAATATAACATTAAAATATTAAACCAACTTCGATAATAGAAATAGATAATGAACTAAAATTAAAAAATATATCAGTTAAATTAGATCGATTTTAGCGAAACTTACATTGTTCCATAAGTTGAAGTGTACCTAACTTAAATTAAAAATAATCATATCAATACGGCATTTAGTTTTCAAGTAATTCATGGACAAACATACAAACATACACATACGAAATTAAACACAAGTCTAAATCGATCATCATACTCAAATATCATCAAATTCTAACAATGTTCCATACATAGATGTCGCACTTATTACCTCCTTTTTTAAGTCGGTTCATAATATAATTGAATATAGGTACTTTTTTTGTTAACTTAAGTAAATTACCCGACGTTATTTATAATACCTAAATTGCCAGTTAAAAAAAATTCAAAGACATGAATTTATTGTTCGATATCATTGCTTGATATAAATAGCTATTGCATGTTCTGTCAAATGTATTTATTATGTGTGAAATAGTGAAAACAGCATTCGAGATACGATTTCTTAAATAACAAAAACATGCCATAACAAGATATTGTACTCGCGATAATAATGAGATTTCACTGTCTTATCAATCAGATCCATCATCCTTTTATATATTATTTTCTTTTATATTTAATTGTTATGTTTATTAACTAAGAAGGTTTTATAACATTTTGTTTGTTTAATGATATTATATATAATTGACGATTTCATTGTCTTAAGATATAAGAAGTATTCTATATATGTATAATACTTTATTAGGAATTATGGGTAATGTATATTTATCCCATGTTGATACGCAAGTTATGCGTCTGAATGTATAATCTATTTTTAGACTGTATAAGGATGTATATTATACAAAAACTAGTTATATACGAGCGGTAATATAATAATATTGAGGTACTGTGATTATGTATAATATAACATAGGGTAATAGGTTTCGGTTCGATATTATACATAACGCTGGCCGGCAAAGATAGGAACGAACCGAGGGTATGGTCTTTGAAATCCGACTCAAAGAGCAGCTTAGCGAGGCACAAAGAATTCCATCGTGTTTTCGGGAATCGGGCTTTAAATTTAAGAATGAATATTGAGCTCGTTTAGGGCTGTCGCGAATTAAAAAACACAGAATGTAATATTCGATTTAAATTTTTTTGCGATTACGTTTATGAAATTCCAAATTTAAATTGTTTTGTCTTTTTTTTTTTTGTACGTAAAGACTATTTGGAAGCATTGTTGTACAGCCCTAGGGACACACATGCGCAAGCTGACACCCGCAGCTATTCGATAAAACGAAACGACCGATACTAATATTTCATCGTTCGCACACGCAACGTGGCAACGTGCTCGCGATGGCTTTGTGTGTAAATCCGGATAAGAACATCGACCTTAACAGATTTATTTAAAACGTTTATTATATATAAATATTTACTTGAGCTATTCTTATCAACCACTCATAATAATTGCGCACCTAGTAACAATGAACTGCTAAATTGATTTTATTTTATTGACATTGCTATTTAGAATAACATTATTGATATACAAAATAAAAAGAACTTTACATTAAAAAATTTAAATCAAATATATATTCAAAGTATAAATGTAGCTCCTACTCAGTCCCTTATTTTGTAAGATGAGAAGGACCATGAAATGTGTACTCTTTGAGTCGCTGTAATTTGCGAATTTTAATGGGACACGCCAAGACCCATTTTCGCTTTATACACGAGTCCTTTTAACGCTTCTTTACTTCAATTTCAGAGCTCGGTCGTACTGCGCAGTGCACGGCTATAACAGTGAAGCCGAGGATAAAGCCAACGTATCTAGGTACCGTTGCGGGGTGTTAATAGCGTTCATAAGAAACGTGAACTTCATAAGTTCCATAGCGGCAGTGCTATTCAAACAGAGACCGCTAGCTCGACTCTCGTAGCGTCATCAAGTTACTAGCAGTAGACACGTAGCGATCGTTGAGTTGGGGCGACATCGGGGGATGCGGTTGTGAGGGGAGGGAGGTACAGGGTCTTTTTAGGGTGGAATGCTAAGCGACGTGACATTTTCGCAAACAAGCCACGAAGAGCGAGGCAGGCGAGGGCGTAGAGAAATTTGCAACATCGGCGCCAGCCGGCGGTCGTCCGCGACGCTCGCCACTTAATAAAGAAAATCGATGAATAAATTCGGCGGTGCGCGTTTCACGTGCCCGGACCCGTACCCGCTCCGGTACCGTTGACACCCATTACGGAGACAGTTTGCATACGTAAGACGTACACTGTGGACTAAACGCCTATTACTGTGCGAAATAATGGTGAGAGTATTACCATCCAACTACGATTTCATTATTGATAGCATATTGATTGCTATATCATTCTACAGTTAACTAAGATATTAAGCCTTATTAAGATAAGATAACGGGAACTAAAATCAATCATAATGTTCGTTATAATTAAAATTTTGTTACATTTTCCTTTGTTTGTATCAAAATTAAGATTTTTCACCATTATGACCATATTAATATAGATTTCTATATAAAGATAGATGACGTCTCATAGTGAAGATGTCATAGTACATTATGGAAGTACAATTGTATTTACATTCGTATTACAACATGAACGCATATACGAACAAATACATCACGGAGTCTCAAGGTCACATGTACATTGAGAAACCATAAGAAAAACACCTTACATATTAACCCATGTTACGAGTATGAATATCTGAAACTATACATTAGTCGAGATCATTGGTTTTATTAATTTGATACAATTGCAAATCCTTATCTATTAATACTATAAATGCGAAAGGAATTCTGTATGTCTTCTATCTGTCGCTCTTTCACGACCAAACCGTTGAACCGAATTTGATGATGGTATAAAGCGAAGTTGAGCTCTTTGCCTGACACACAATAACCAACATCCTAAAACGCGAGCAAAGCAAAAGAGCCAAAGAGTATAATAACTTGACATTTTCACCATTTTGCAGAACATTTAAATCAAAAATTCTTATACAATGTCTGTGCAATCTAAGCTAACCGTAAATAAGTATAACTTAATTATATTGATTAATTATTATAAAAAATATTAATTATTACAAAAAGTCTTTTTTTATATAATTCCAATATCAGACCTACGCCCACAGTGAACATACCTACAGATAGTACGCTAACCGTAATCATTGAAGTCATTCAAATAACACTCCGTTAGTTAATAAAATTACTATCGATACAGACGTAACGGTATTACTGTGACAAACTTCGTACAAATTAATTGAAATATTTATATTCAGATGTTAATAACAATATTAATAACTGAGTCGAGATGGCCCAGTGGTGAAAACGCGTGCATCTTAACCGATGATTGCTGGTTCAAACCCAGGCAAGCACAGCTGATTCATGTGCTTAATTTGTCTTTATAATTCATCTCGTGCTCAGCGGTGAAGGAAAACATCGTGAGGAAACCCGCATGTGACAAATTTCATAGAAATTGTGCCACATGTTTATTCCACCAACCAGCATTGGAACAGCGTGGTGGAATATGTTCCAAAACCTTCTCCTCAAAAGGAGAGGAGGCCTTTAGCCCAGCATGTAAAGTATTAATAACTGTCAACGTTTAAATGCGAACAATAATTAACCTATTCTTGAAACACTTGTGTATTAAATGTTATATTTTATATGCGCTTATATCTTTGATACTTTATAACTAGCGAACAACTGAACGGATTCTAATTGATTTAGAGATAGACGAGATTTAGTTTCGGAGACGATTACATCCCGGTATAGGATTGAAGATGCTGTGTTAATTTGATTTAATCTGCCTCGCGGAATGGGCGGTTAACAACTAACTTGATCTTGCTTTTGATACTTGCTTTTATTTATCTACTGGCTACAACCAGTGTTTGCCCTTCTTTGTAAAGTATTCACAATAAGAGTGGCTCTCTATTCTTATTCTCCGATGTCATTCATATCCAAATACTTTCAGATTTATCATTATTTCATTACTCATAATTTAAAAAAAAGAATGATAAAAATCCTATAAAATACTGTATTCTATATAGATAAAAGAAAGTGGTGTTAGTAACACTACTTAAAATTCTAGAACGGATGAACCGATTTGGCTGAAAATTGATGGAGAGGTAGCTTAGAACCGGGAGATGGATATAGGATAGTAGATGGTAAATTAGTATAAAACGTGGCATAACAAAAAACGCATCTGACGTGGAATAACAAAAAACAATTTACACGTTATAAAGATCATAAAAAATTCATAATCAGCATTGCACCCGTGCGAAGCCGGGGCGGATCGCTAGTAAACAATAAAATCTATTTACTAGTAGCGTAATCCTAAATAATACCTTTTCACTGATCTGAATAAAATCGAATGAATGTTGAATGAATGAAACGAATTAACTGCTGTCTCATTCACTTCACTTTTAGACTGATTTACTGTTCTACATAAACGGTGCCTTGGGCGACGTGGCACGGGCTCAGAATTGCATTTCATACTGTTTGTAGTGTTGCAGAGAAAATCAATGACAGAGCTATCGACACTGTTAACATTTTCTAAAAGTATGAAATAGAAAAGTTTGGCACCGGCGTCGGGTCGATGACATCCATGGTCGCCTTGGGAGACGCCTCTATAAATATTCTGCGATAAAAAACCGTTCGTAAAATCGCAGAACCCATATCGATTCGTAACGTTAATAAATTATTCGTATACCTAATTACTCATTCAAACATTTTTTTTCTTATATACATTTATACATACACAATTCTTTAGAAGACTTTTAAACGATAACCCATTTTAAATATTTAATATGTTTCACTAGGCTATAACTATTCGCGTTTTCGTAGTAATTGTTCGAAAAACCCGTAGAGTAAAAGTTTTAATATACTTGCATTTTTGGCCCAAACGTGACCAATATCCCAAATAGTAAAGACATGCTTGTTTCCGTCGATTTGGTTGCGACGTTTTGACATATTTGGGTTATTGACGGTCTCAGTCGAATGTGGGTGATGTGTTTGGAATACACCAAATATTTATCGAAACAAAACAATATCGCAAAGACGATAAGACAACATTTATATTTAAAGCGACTTTCAAATTCTTCTATTGTTTAATTTCACCCCTCATACCAGAACACAACAATATTGAGCATTGATGTTTTGGCGGTAGAATATGCAATAAGTGGTACCGACTTAAACGGTACCACCAAGGATAGCAAAGAAAATTACCGAAGACAATTCTTTAAAATATTTTAGACGATATAAAGCATAACTATAGCATCAATATATTATTAATATGCGACCGCGTATATTTCATGCAATTGAGTTAACATATTGTCCAATTGATGGAACTTGTATGATGTTTCTCTTATTCTTCATATTATTATTAACACTTAAAAGGTGACGTCTAAGTAGTATACAATAGTTGCAATCAAAGTAATTATAGAAATATACTAACCGACTTTGTAAATTACAACCTTCAAACATAAATTTCAAGAAACACTTTCATGGTGCATGCTTCCGTTATAAATAAATGTATGTTCCAAATTTAAATTTTCCAGATTACTTTTGGGTGTACGTTGATAGTCGGCGAAAACAAAAGAATAACATAGTTACAAAAGATTCGAGGCATTTTTGTTTAAATTGGAATATTTAACCGAACATAAATAATATAGCAAGCTGACCAGTCAAGGAGGGCTTTGTAACTGTAGCAATGGACTTGGCGAGTCCATCCATCATCGACATTCCGTTATCCGTGAGAACCGATCATAGTGTCAAATAACGTTTGAAAATTTGCGGTGCGATTTTCGATTGCAAGTTTTATGCTTCGTTTAGGAATATTTGGTTAGCTCTGATATTGGATTTATTGGAGTTCGAAATAACATTTTAAATACAATTTCGGATGTGGCGAAACGATTATAATCGTTTAAAATATTTTATATATCGATATGAATTCCCATTTGGAAGATTGTAATCGGTTCGATATTTGAAATTTTAAATTTTGTCAATTTTCACGTCACGGGGTCCCCAGAGTTCAATTATGTATTGCTTCATGTCGGTGTGCGTCTATTTATCTCTTTTAGTACATGTGTGGACGTATCGTAGCATTTTATTTACTGTGTACGTACATACATATATTGTAATAAATGACTCCCAAATACATTATTATATGATGGAATAAAATTGACTTTAATTTAAATATTTGAAGTTAAATAAACTATATGTAGACAAATACACAATAGTAGGTAACAGCCTGTAAATTTCTCACTGCTGGGCTAATGGCCTCCTCTCCCATTAAGGAGAAGAATTGGAACATATTCCACCACGCTGTTCCAATGTGGCTTGGTGGAATGCACGTGTGGCAGAATAAAATTAGACACATGCAGGTTTCCTCACGATGTTTGAACATCGGTTAAGATGCACCAACCACTGGGCCATCTCGGCTCCAAAAAATACACAACCAGGACATATTTTCTTTAAAATATAAATAATACATTTTAATTTGCAATTATTATGACAGAGAAATTTCAAGTTGTCAATACATCGATTCGTGAAAACCGATACCACAAAGGAAATATATCTTTTTACGCTGTTCTTAGACAAACGCTGACATTTATCATTGTTACCGGGTATTTGTACATAGTCAGCATTTCAATAACCACATAAAGCAACCCGCAGTCACCGAATGCGGTACTGAATTCCAAGGTAAGTGCAAAAGAATGTAAAAACTTCTACGGGCTGTTTTTTTTTTTTTCGTTCTCGCTAGAATTATAGCAGTTTTACGAGTTCGCGTCGTATCCGCAGGAAACATGTTGTAGTCGTGCTTTTAAATGGTCCCTTTGGTCCCGTAGGCTTGTGGCAGATGGGCAGGTGCACCGTGTGCCAGCTGTCGTCTGTCTCATCGTGTAATGCTTGTACTAAGTATAACTTGTTTTAACACAAAACCATTTTAATAAAACGATGTATTGCGTAAGTATTATGGTTAAACTTTTGAAATTGTCGTTGAAAACTTTCTAAGTTCTTGTTTGTGTTGATAAAAATAATATATTTTTTATTCCAGAGACATACATAAGTAAATCTTTCGATAAGATTATTTTGAAAACAAACTTAAATTCATTACATATAAATTAAAAACGACTTGATATAAAAAGCACTATAGAATATAAACCTTGCATATTTCCATTATACAAATTATAAACAAAATAAATTTATAAATTTCATTTGTCTCGTATCATACTTAAAATAACAAAGAAATAGGAAGAAAATTAATAATAGAAGACCAGCCTGTGTAACCAAACCATATAAATAAAAAAACATGCTGTATAAAGAATATGCAACTACGGACTACTGAGGGCAATTTGTAACGCATATATGTAGATGCAACAATGTCAGTTATAGCAATAATTAGATTAACCAACGACCACATACCGTTCGAATAGAGTTACTTAGCCAGAAAAAAAACATACTCGCACAACTAATAGATTACTGTTGAAGCTTTAGCTGTATATATATTTTTTAATACTAAACAGAGACAAAGATACACACATGTATATATCTCTCTCTTTCTAATTCTTTTTTTCAAACTTCTGAGAATTCAAATCGCATTCGATAATCAAAAATTTACGTATTCTAATCGGTATCATAACAATTACGCACAGAGTATTGTTATTTACGATTATCGTCTGTCAAACTGTCAGATGAATCATGAATTGAATAAAATGTCAGTTCTTCTTTATGACATTTTCAAAGAGATAACGTCATACGATGTCACTATCGCATACGATACGATGAAAAGATTTAATAAGCTCAGAATTGCGTATGATTATATAAAAAAAAACTAATAATTCAAAAACAAAGAAACTGAACTTAATGTTTTAATACAGTAATATTTTAAATGATTAAAATACATGCCACGAGGAGTGTGATTTGTGATACTTTAAAATGTTCATACAAATACAAAACGCACATTATTAGCTAGTAAAGCTGATGGATATCTTATCGGTAACATTATTCAAAAATTAAACGAATTTTCTCAAATAGTAGGTCTCTGGTACGTCAACCTTGATTTTATCTAAGTGAGAGCATACGATTCGTGAAACGATGAATGCCAATACATTTTTTCACTCCCTATTTTACCCTCTTTAGGGTTCAATTCCCAAAAACACTAAAACAACTACATATCTAACAGTAACTTAGAACACAATTCCGTTACTCTATCACTTAAAGTTACGATTTCAATTTATGCTGCTTAAGAGATGAATTATATCATAAATCTATTAAATAGCCTTCATACTATATATGTTTAATTTAACTAAACAAAACACGATGTATAAAAACATCATCGAAATAAAAACATCCGCCTAATTCCCACGTAAATTATGGTCAAAAAAGGATGTAACATTTAGGTTCAGAGAACGATAAAAGGCTTATCTTTAGCGAGGTGTGTGTCTGTTTGTTAATAAGGCAATTAATGAGAAATGTAATGACGCTGTTTTGGGCGAGGTCAACGGCCTGCGCCACAGAGGGCGCGACCCGATCGAATTCAGGTAAAGAACTTGTATAATTATAACTAATAATAAAATTGCAACCAATCGTATATCTTGCTCTTTGTGAATGATATTCTTTTATTCTTCTTATTCCACAATAAATATTATCTGTCCTAAAAAATTTAACATGATTTTTATTATAAATACCCAACGGAATAATGAAAAACGATTAATACATTTAATTTATAACTAAACCACACCAATTGATTACTTTAACACTAAGTTGAATTAAAATGCAATAACACTTGATATCGAAGGATCAAAAATATACATACATAAACGAAACAAAACTTACCGAGTTATAAAATAACACGGTTATATTTTAATTATGAAAACGTGTATCGCTATGTGAGTTATCGTTATCTGTCACGAAGGTTTCAGTCGCACGAAGCCGGTTCCAGTGCGACCGGTGACGAGAATTTCGTTGTCTTTTAAATGTGAAAATTTATTCATTGAAAAATATATTATATTAAAATATCATGTTAGTTAGTATGCATTAGGCTGCCATTCATAATGAAACAACTTACTCACGTGTTTATTGCACGCTGAAATAGGCTTTTAGTTTTACGAATACGATTTTAATTTGCTTGCAGGTGCCGTGTGAACCGTTTATTAATAACAAGCAAAGCAATCGGCAGACGTTGTCTACGATCTATTACGTACTAAAACCTTCACAGAACGTGATACATATTCTGGTATTAGTATTACATTTATTGGTTTTGTAGTTTTTTTTCAGTTAGGGAATACAAAATATTCTCATATTTTATTGATATAGATTACTCAGACATTTACCTACATTTTATTATAATTAAAAAAATACATGAAATTTGTAAATGTTTAATGAATACACAAACCATGATCTAGTAAACAGGAAGAACGATACGAGTAAATGAAATTGAATGAATGAATGAATACAAAGAACGATATCGTTGTAATTACATATATTCTTTAATATATGGCAATATTAACGGCTGTAACATATGGTATTCAGGTACCGAACGGCAGTCGCCGTGATCACTAAGCGAAATATTTATTACGAGGGCTCGAGGCTACGACCGCGTTTATCAATCATCTCCCCCACGCACGACCTAGCAATCTCGGAGTCCCTAGACATGGTACACTGCTTGTAACGAAATATTACGTATTTTTACCAACAGATATATTTTTAGTATTATGACTAACGAATATCATATATCTTTGTATTCATTAATGAAGACGAGATAAGCATTTCGCAGATGTTTTCGATGTGAATCTTCTGTGGGCGTGATGGAAGTTAATTTCAAGGTCAAAGGTTTTGTTTAACGCATCTGACGTGAAAAATAACCTTTGTTAAATTATTTTATA
Source organism: Vanessa cardui (assembly GCF_905220365.1). Classification (NCBI taxonomy): domain Eukaryota; kingdom Metazoa; phylum Arthropoda; class Insecta; order Lepidoptera; family Nymphalidae; genus Vanessa; species Vanessa cardui. The sequence continues at coordinate 11,606,426 of NC_061133.1, read as the reverse complement.
TAAAACTGTAATGATAAAAACACAAGATATTTCACCTCATACGGCGTAAATCTTCTTACGTCCTAACCATATAATCGTACACCGAACGCCTTTTCCCTATTGTATCTAATCCGATCATTTGTATATCTTAAAAATTTATACTAAAAAATTTTCAAGCTTTTGTATTTATCTATTAAAAGATTTTAGAATCATTTATTATTTATTTTCATATTATAGCACATTTCATTAAAATTAAAAGTTAAAAATCCGATGTAATTTACGATACAAACATATACTAAATTATAATACATATAAGTCGGACAAATATGAAAACAAAAAAAATTACATAATCGTACCAAAAAAAATTCACCCACACAAAAACTACTCAATATTGTGCTAAAGCGTTTTAACGTCACAAAAAGTATTTTATTACATAACGTCAAAAGAGCATTACGGTTTTATTCTTGACAGTCCATGGGCGAAAACCCGTGAAGATAAAATAAACAGAGCGACTGAAGCCATCAATCATCACTCCCTTCCCCGATCCGCAATATCTCGGGAACCCTTGTCCCGCTCTTATTATACGCAGATGGTCGCTCGCTTTAATCTCGAAAAGATTAACAATTTATCAAGCGAAACAACTATAATCCATAATAATGTTCACGCAATCTGTATACGCTCCTACGAGCTCGTTTCTATAATCCCACTATCAGGATTCTTGTACAAAGCTATTACTAATATCACACCTCCTTGCTATATACTAAAGCCCGTTATATATACTTTATAAATATATAGTTCCAGCATTATTGCCAGGACCAAAAAAAACGAACCGATTTTTTTAAATGAAAAATGAATGCATCATACTTCCTAAATAACAATCGACTTCTATTCTAAATTTCATTTAAGCCCGTTGAATCGTTCAAGCATAATTATATAAACCATCAAAATAATCTTTCGCATTTATAAAACAAAAGCTATTTAGTAATTTTGCGTTGACTTTATCGGCGTCAATGGTCTTCCAGACTTTATGCTCTATGACAAATTTCATGACGATCAATAAAATAATTCAGTCATGTGAAAGATTGACCGTTGATTGCGAGTTCAAATCCAGGCAATTTTCATGTGCTTAATTTGTGTTTATAAATCTCGTGCTCGGCGGTCAAGGAAAACATCGTGAGGAAACCGGCGTCTGTCTAATTTCATAGAAATTCTGCCACACGTGTATTCCACCAACCTGCATTGGAACAGTGTGGCGTATTATGTTCTAAAAGCCTTTTCCTCAAAGGGAGAGAAGGCCTTAGCCCAGCAGTGGTAAATTTACAGGCTGTTGTGTTATGGTAACCAGCCATCAAGAGTTACTAATTACAACATTAGAAAGAATCACTTAAATGTAGGTCCATCGATAGAAAGATTTAATAAAATATTAATAGCTTATTAATGGATTTAGTCTGCTACTTACAAATACTTGAGTCAGGTTTCCTAAGCATAAATGATGTATAGCATAACATTAAACGTCATATTAAGCTGAAATGTATGGACTAAGTATAGGACCATTAACCCAAAGACCTTTGTGCGTATCGCGATCAGCTGAGCGCTCTTGGCTCTAGCTATGCTCGACCTACTTACTGTTCATGACGCCCAATCGTGTGTGGCGCTCTAGTATTAATATATAACTTATAGCTTATCTTACACTGCTAATTACACAATGAAAGAAACAGTCTTGTGCATCTCGTAGAATCTATCAATAAATCGGAATCACATTCAAATGAATCATCATCATCATTAAAGAGTTTATCGTCGAATCAAAAATGATCAATTCGAATATAACACGGTCTGTTCGTTGGACTTGTACCACTAAATTGATTTTTAACGAAATTGGTATGAAGCAAGTTTGTACCCTGAGAAATAGGCTGCTTTTTTAATTACAAAACACCTACAACCGCCCTCTGACATGCGGGCGAACTAGTACTACAATATATAGAGGTATATATAATTTACTCTTTAGTTATCTTTATTTTATGCATCACAGTATTCACCTCCATACAGTTTACATCCGGTAGTATGATCAAAATCTACTACTATTATGTACGTTAAACAAATAGTTATTACTACAAAGACGTTTTATATATTTATTATATATGTGAATCTTGTGTTTGTATTAGTTTTCTGTAACGCTTTTTCTTAACGATAAGCGAAAATAAAACCACGGGGTCAGCTTGTGTACAATATAGGTGAATTGCATAACGTAGGCGTTGTTAAAAATATATTCAGTTCAGTGTAAACCTTAATAAAATTAAACCTAAGTCATTGTAGACAATGCTTTAGGATGACTATAAAATTTTATTACTTAGTGAGATTGTGACAACAGTAGAAAGTGCGCCGGCTCAGAGAAATTGACTTTATTGTTTTACAACATTGAAAATTGGTTGCAAATATTGGGCCAATTATAATACATACTTAAAACGTATCTATTCAAAGTAACATTACCGAAGTTAATCAAGATTTTGAAATCTTTATATTAAAATTTTAATATTAATGCAATAGATCGTTAGTTCCATTCCAACCATTTTTTGAGATTCCTTAATTGAGTAAACATAATCTATGATATATGTTGGTTTAAACATTTGAAGCCAACTATGGTCGCTTGGTAACTAAAAGCGATCGGAGCCAGATTGGTGCCGTTAACCTACTTCTTCTATGCCAACTCCTTACCCGGAAATGACCGGCAATGTTCATTACCTAATTGTTAACTGAACTGTTAGGTTCGGAAATTAATTTATTGTAAGAGAAAACTAGTAATTTTCATTGAAAAATAACAATTTTATTAATAGTTTGTGTGTTGTCATGATGATAATGTTCTTCTGACCGAGATTTCTATCGAGGCGATAATTCTTAAGGTAGCTATCTCCTGTGCAGATATAGATTATACAGAAGCGACACATGCAGGTTTCCTTCACAGCCGAGCACGAGATAGCAGATACATCTTACTGGTGCTTGCTAGGGTTCGAACCCACAATATTCAATTAAGATCCAGATATTGTTATCGCAGATCTTGAATCTATAATTAAAGAGTATATAATACCGCAACGATTTTGAAAATAAATTTAGAATGGGAGCTAAGTTATATCCATTTTTACAGTATAAATCTATTCACTCAAGAAGACTCGACTACTTTATAACATGGAAAAGACCTTACTTATATTAATTTTGATCAGAGAATCAAAACTTTTGCGTATAAAATTAATCTATTTCTTAATTTTTTTGCTGACTTTACTGTCACGCACCCTAAAACATTATACATTACACACACACTAAAATATTATACCTACATTATATTTCATGTCACACATACTAATTCACTGTGACGATTTCTCTATAAAACACTATAAATCAATCTTATCGTTCTAATCGAAGACTAATTTATCTATTAAAGTGTTAGTTGTTAACAAAGAAGCGCTTAAGTTTGATTTGTCGTTCGAGTAGTTTTTAATCTAATTGATGCAACAATTCCATTTCCATTAAAATTTATAACGCGTCCCTGATTGGAAACCGCAAGGTACGTATTTTATGGTATATTCTAAACTTGGAAAAAATCCGTACCAATAAACTTAGCCATAAATCGTATGGACATAACCGTAATTACTATAGCTACGACCACTATACAAGTAATATATAGCCTGTTAAAAAAACACGACTCTTTAATTTATGTACATATGGGGGACACTGATTTAACAAATTCGAATTAAAAATTCTGTAATTGTAAAATTAAAAAAAAAATAAGGAACATATTTGTGAATAATATTTTTAAAGATTGATTGAATAAAATTGAATCATTAAAACTTACTCTTACGTCAATTATATTCACTTTTAAATATTAAATTATTTTAAAAATTAACAAGTTACCATATTAAATACACATTTAGATTTGAATCTGTTTAATTTATTTTAAAAAGTTGGAAAACTTTTTGTACAGGTTGATTTATTCGCAAGGCAGACATCTTTTATTTAATTTCAAAGTTAAAATCTATGTACTGTGGAATATATTTAAAACCGCATACATTGTACACGTGCTCCAACACAAACGAACGCTAACACATACGCCTACGTATTCATTTCAACAAAAACAATTGACGACGCCTGCGTACATCAGCTAACGTGTAAAGTCTTTACAACACTTTACATGAGCTACAAATGTTTGAATGAACTTAATCCCTGTTGTAATATGAACTGCTGGTAAGCGTGTTATCTTTAATTTCATTAAGGTAATTAACGATCGCGTGTCTCTTCACTTTAACTCGGGTCCGAAATACCGCTCCCAACGCTGAGAAACGAGCTAAGTCTCGACGCATACAACGCACCGGTTGCATATTTGCGCCTCACGTCATCAACGGCAACAGTAACCCACTAAGCTTATTAAAATTATAAATTAGTATATAGTTTTATCTCTTCGAACTTTTAATTTTAGTTAATTATGTTTTGCCTCACGAAAATTGTCAATACGCTTCAAACATAAAACTGGAATGAAGCATGATGAGTTAGCCTCTCTACTTGTGATGCACAGTATTAGCAATAATAAATAATTCGTAAAAAAAAAATCATCTTTTATAAGATATATGAATATTGTACTTTTTGTCGGCATCCTATGGAATATAATAAAAATTAAAAATTAAATAAAACTAGAGAAAGAATAAAGAAACAAATACTGTGTCTTATAAATACATTTAAAAGAAAACATGTTTGATTCTTGTATTATCTGTACGTTTTTCAAAACCTACGCTATGATTATATTACATATTGATGCGCAGTGTTAAAACAGTATTACAAAATAATAAAGCGATACCAAAAACCCTATCGCTGTAATGATAAAAATACCCTTCCCTGAATCGCGAACATAGTTTAAAACGAATCCATAAATATTGACCCTTTTTCCACTGAACACGCGCTGATAAGATCAAACGATAGCATAATTTATCGCGTTTAGAAACATATTTCATTATAAATCCGTGATAAAACCATCTATTGTATTTAATAACATAATTGCTGTATTCACGGGAAACTTATGAATAGGCATTCAAGTCTATTCAGAATAAGTACGAATCGGGCGCACTTTCTGAGGATTCCGTATGCCGTGTTATATGTACACATACACAAATATAACAATATATATATTTCGAAACTTATTATGAGAGGTTGTTTAAGTAAGCACACTGGTCAAACCGTTTTACTACATACAAACAAAAAACATAATACCTACCGAGAATTAAACGTAGGATGTACTTATAATTTAGAATGTATTTATAAATCTATCTAATTCGTGTTTTTAATTCCTACCAATTTACATATTTAGCATTCAAATGATTCAAAGAAGATTAGAAAAAGAACAATAAAAAAATATTTGAGGGAATAATTTTAAAGACATTGTTAAGTAAGAAATGTTATAAAAGGACCTTTTAAAATAAGTTGAATCTTCTTCAACTTTCCTTTTAAGCACCCTCCAGAAATATAAGGCATTGTGTATACAATTACCCAGTCAATCAGGGAATGAAAAATTCCCATTACAAATAAAAATAAATCAAAATATTACCACAAAAATGAAGAGTACAATTCTTCGGTATACTTAAGATAGTGTGTCGATACATTGGTTACATTACATTAAATAGGTACAAGGTAACCGAGAATAGAAACTTCAGTTTATGTAATCTATAAAACTACAGAAACCTAATACAACACGGTCTAATAAAAACTCAAGACGAACAATTATGTAAGATTTTATAAGTACTACATAACATTAAGTAAGGGAGAAGATTACGAATCCTAATCCTTAAATATATATTGGGTACTAAGCCTTAAAAGAAACATTTCGTACGTTTAAAATGCCGTATACGAAATTATAAAAACATTATTTTTCTCGCCAAAGGAAAATACAATTAAAGATAAATTGAAATATCAAACACATTAAACCACTGCATTTAAGAAATAAAATTTAAATAATTATATGTAAGAATAAAAATATTACCGTATGTATTATTAATAATCTATCAAATTTACCCTCTCTTTTTTCTAACTAATATTTGATTTAACTTCAAAAACATTTTAATTAATAATGAAAATTATAGTACATACGACTTTTCGCTGTAACTTAATTTTGGACATACGATTTTTGGCAATAGAGTGAAATATGGTAAAAAGACAGAGACAACACACGTTAGTTACTTTTATTTTAAATAATTGGCAAATTTAAATCATGTCACATATAAAGTATTTCATCAGTGACTAACACAAGGTTGCATCCAAGATTTCGCAAGACACCATTATTATAAGTAACGATAATAAACAATTCTGTACTGACTCATGTTAATAATATTCAAAAGGCTTTGTATACCGAATCCAGTTTACATTGAAGAACGTTTTTGACCCCAATATGATGACAACAAATATTATTACATACAAAATTATTTTCTCATGTAGTAAGTGTATTTCATGTGAGAACATATTATATAAAAACAAAATTTCACATAGTAATCGTCTACTGTACGAAATCATTACTTAGTATGAAACAAAGTCGCTTACTGCTATCTGTTCCTATTTATGCTTAATCTTTAAAAGTATGAAACGGATTTTGATGCTGTTTTTAATAGACAAGAGTAATTCGAGAGGAAGCTTTTTTTATATAATACATGGACAATATAGTAAAGAAACCCTGATAATTATGGAAAGTTTTGTGATTTAAATAAAAAAGTTCTGTAGTATATTTAGTGTCAGTATTTCACCCGTGCGAAGCCGAGGCTGGTCGCTCGTATATAATGTAATAAGGATTATTTTTCATGTCAATTATTATAAAGTTAAAAAAAATACCTTCAAGTTAAGTCTGACTTAACTGTAGTAGAATTTCTAAAATATTACACATTCGCGTTTGTCCCTTACACTGGCAACACTTTCCATTACATATTAAAATTAGTGTCAGGTGTTAGGCGTAAATAAATCTATGAAGTTCAAAATTGCTTCATTTTAAATTTTATCAAACTCGGTTAACTAGTTTGGCCGTGAAAGAGCAACAGACGCATCATGCGAAAATAACTCTTACTTTCGCATATATAATACTACTTTTCGCCCGCGGCTTAGCTCGCATTTCAGGTGTTTGTTACGTCTTAGGCAAAAAAGTAGCCTATGTATACCTAGGATTTCAAATAACCACATTTCATCAAATTCGTTAAAGCGGTTTGGCATTGAAGAGGCGACACACAGGGAAACAGACGAGAGTTACTTTCACATATTAGTATAGATATAGATTATAATCACTGAGATTAAATTCATATAAAGGAAGAAACAAAACGACTTTACTGTTGAATGTTGTATATGAATGCAATATTTTGTCTCATAATTTAATACGATTTGACTTAATCACGAATTTTAATTCGAATCATATACTCGTACGTCAATCCCACGAACACGTTACGACGAATCGATTATTACTCGTCAATTAAACAGACCACTCTTGCTGCTCTTCAGACCGTTGATAATTTCAAGTCGTTATTTCATAGCGAAGACCCGAGAATAGAATCTGATATAAAATATAACTTAACGACTTTCGCTTAAAACATTGTCAAGTATTTGATAATTGTTTTTAGTTTCATATTAAAACACACTTGGCACGCATTTACTATAAACGCTACGCTATATTGAATTGTTAAATTTGTCTATCTCCGATTTTAGTATTAACGCCATTGTATTAAAAATCACCCATCATCACAATTTCAATTTGAAGATTAATTATTTTTCCAGTATTTTTTTATCTTTATATGTATGATATTTATATTTTCCGTGATTGATAGTTCATTTATATGCACTAACAATTATAAATATTAAAATGTTAATATGAACCTAAATAAAAAAACATAAAATTTGAAAAAAAAATCGAGGGTAATGAAATAAATAGGTGATCACAATATTAGTCTATTGAAAATATATTTTTCGAATGTAGCAAAACGAAGGACAATAAACATTAGGGCCTTATTTCCGTTCAATAGACGTTTGTCCTTCCCTCGATATTCGTAAAGGTCACGAACCCGCGAAGGGCACCGTTAGGGATGAATGAGGCTTTTGAGACCCGGGCGGGGGTAGGCCTGCGGGGGGATCCTCCTTCCGCAGATCAACAACCCCAAAACCTTATTTGAGATAAGCCCGGTATGAGGATGTGAATTCGAAGCATACAATCTTAATTAAAACTGAGATTATTATCACAACGAATAAAATTATCATCTTTCATATGATTCAATTCTTAATCTCGGACTTTATACTTAAATTTTAGTAAAAGCTAAAGACAATAGCTATTCTTAAAGAAAAAAAACAAAAGATTTTCGTCTCTAGATTTGAATATACGCAAACAATGAACTATCAAACTTTGAGATATCGTAGTGAATTACTTTTCGTTACCAAGTGTGAATAGTAAGAGTGTTATTTTATAAGATATGGAATCGTAACGCTACTTAATTAAGAGCGGTTTCACACTGAAGCGGAGTCCGGCTGACGTCACGGCTTAGTAAAATTTATTGTAATATTCTCGTGTGAAGCGGACAAGTCGAACGATCAACGCAGAGCTACCTGATGCGACTTCCGGCGGGCATTCCGAGCGCGCGCTACAACCAACGACTGTAATTGTTGAACGTTACCATTTCTTTGAATTTAGCAAATTTCCTTTTGCCTTTGAAGACTTCACTCGCTTATTCATGTTTTCTTATATAAATATTTTAAGTTACGCTGTTACAGACCATATTTAAGTAAATTCAGAGAATGAACCTCATTAAATTTGGAGACTAATTTAAAATAAAATAAACCATATATTTTCCAAGTTCATACATGTATTTAAAGTTTGTGAAAAATTGTAGCATTCGTTTAAACAAAGACCATATTATTTTTAGGAATTATTGAAGTACTTATTAATTTCTTTTGATTTACCTGAACAAAGTTTCAAACATCGTGATATCCGAAACATATTTAAAAAAAAAAAACCTAAATCAATAAATTACAGCATCAAGAATATTGTTTATAACACAAAACAAGTAATGCTTGAATTAAAATCGAGTCGCACGTAATTGAATTCACGCAATGATGTTATAAAAAATTATAAATGCATAAGTCATGACCGCGGGCACTTATCTCTAGATCAGGGGCGCATGTAGAGGCAAGTAGCCCATACAAATAAGGCAAAATGAAGACAATCTGATAGATATAGTGCAGTCGAAGACGATGCCCTACACACCGAAGCGTGACCAACGAGACACGACAGCAGAATTATCGATTCCGAGCATCGAAGCGCACCAGTCCCTGGTTTTTAAGTAGATTCACTACAGATAAGTTTCATTCATCGGATTACCATTTAAAAACCTTAACGAATACAACAGCGAACTTTATACACACTAATATATCCGATATCTTATTTCACAATTACTTCTGAACTTGGATATTTTGTAGGCAATACGTATCGTACAAGCGACTTTTATAAAGGGAACTCGTGTGCACGGAATGCACCTTTTTTAGGATAAAATCAAGATGACGAGATTCGTGGAGACGAACCATTTTGTCTACGTATAATTTTGAATCCGCTTACCTGTTAGAACCAGTTTGAATTTCGATTCGTTCCTAGAAATCACCGGCAGTTGAGCTTTTATCTTAAGATATTTGTAAGAAGGATCGAGGACACCTTTCCATATTACAATGTTAACGTAAAGGTGTTTAAAAGCATTACATTTAATAATATAGGTACATCTTAACAAATAAGTTGTACGTCCAAATTCATGAGTAAGCGTTTTAAGAAGTCCATTAGATTAGTTGCACGCGTAGCTATTGCAATTGAAAACGTAGTGTATTAACATAGTAATATAATCCTTGTCAAAAAAAAAAAACATTTTAATTACAAAAACATAATATTTAAATATGTTATATTGCGCCATTAATAAAAATGTTTAGGTGAGATATTAAAAAATAAGACGCTCTGCGAAGCAATCCTCAGGGCAAAAAAATTGTACGAAAAGTTGAAAAAGATGAGTTTAGGTGGGACTTAGCCATCGTCGCATCGATCGCGTGCGGTGAACGCACCCCTAACAGAGCGACACACCCGGCAAAGAACAGCGAAGGGTACGACCTTTACTTGAATTTCGACTTGTCTTTTGAATACATAAAATATTTTTTCTGCTATTACATGCACACTCGATAAATTACTTGTCACCGGCTCCCATTAGCGCTATATTAAAGTATAATGACATTTGTGACAAGGGACTCTAGAGTGGACTAAAAAGGTATACATAATACGAAGTTAATGGACCTGCGACAGACAAAGTCTCTGTCCTCTTGGAACTAATGACCACTCGAAACGAGAAAATTACACCACGCGGCCGACCGAATAGATGGGCCAAGTCACGAAGCAGCAGCTCCGGTTACAGATAAAACTAAAAACATGAGTTTATTTCATAACAGAGATAAAGTTGCATGTCAATATAATTTCAATCATCGTTAGAAAATACGGTCCCTTCGAACACGTTCTAGGCGAGCGGAGGTTGGACTCGGCGGTCGGGAGTCGGGTGGCGGGTTTGATACAGAAAACACAAAAAGCGAATGTTTAATTTCCAGCTGCGTCGGTCTCGGGTGCGGTGACCCCGGTCGCATCTGCCACGCAACCAGGCTTCACTTGACGCGTAACGACCATACTTCTATTGAAATGGTTTCCATTCAAAGCGGTAATGTCGCTCCATATAACGTTTTATCGCAAAGGTATCAAGGAGCTCGCTTTTAGGTTAACAATGGTTAAAGCTGATTCTAAAACATCGTTAAGTTTACGTGTATGTTAATCGTTATAATCACTATATACCAAGAGAACATAATTTATATTTTGTTAGTAATTTTTCTATAAATGGACGATACCTACAGAGACGATACGCATCATAAAATTTATAGTACTTCTACGGATAAACATTAAACGTTTCGTAATTAGAGTTTAAAAAACTTATAAACCTTAAATAAACCCTTCGTAAAATCGCCAGAAATAGAGATACTATAAATTGATCTTCAATGCACGCAATGAAATTGCAAGAATAACCAAACTACAATGTTCTGGCGTGAGTTTGACGGTTATACGCAATAAAATAGTAAATGGGATTATTCTGCCAGCATTACCTACGTCGTTCCTTCAAACAACAACAAAACAGATTTAAAAGAGATATAACAGAAAATATAACTTTGTTCGTACTAATGAATAAGTTGTAAACAAAGTTGGAATTAATTTTTAGTGTTTGAAATGAATTCATTTAAGTTTTGATATCACTAAGATAATGTTGGCTTGAAAGATATATAAGATCTTCATTTTATACGTAAAAGCGCAGAAAGGAACGTCTGTCTGTACCAAGGTCCTTAGTTAAGTTGATTCACATACAAAACCATTAAGAGTTACTTTTGTTAATACGTTGACTGAAATAGTATATCTTATACTTGTTTTGACTTAATTATGGTAGACACAAAGTATGTAATATAATAATACATTACAAACAGGGAACACAAGAAAGCGACGGTCCAGATTTTCCCAACTGCGCATTAGAGTATGGGTTACATCTGGTCCATTGTGAGAGCGAGTTTCCTTTGTGAGTGTCAGATGTAACCCTACACCATAGAAACGAGATAGCTGCTACACTGGTTGAGATCCGGAATTGATCGGATCAAGCCGGTTACGGTCCTGGCCCTAGGATAGATGGGAATCAGTCTGAAAGTATTTTTTTTACAAAAAGACTCACTTGCGGTGTGGTTCTTTTAAAGTTTTCCCATACTTTTTGTATAGGGTTTCGGGGTGTTTTTATCTGTGTAACTATATATAATCAATGTTTTTGTCTATCCGTTATATATACGTTCAATCCTTTTAATATATGTGAACACTAATTCATGCCATCATGAAAATTCTTGAAAGCTGTATTGTACTATAGAATTAATCGCAATTATCTGTCTAGCTATAAAACGTTGTACCTACAAAGCTTTATATCACGCTTATTCGAATTTCAAACTCCAAATACTATTCTATTTCATTTGAAAATTTTAGTAAATTACAAAGAATACTCGTGGCTGTAAAACCGTACGGAATAACGCCGCGCTCTATGGAGGTAATTACAGGCCTGTCGGCCCGCTTGAGCTGAAACAACAATTAATTAAACACCTGCTTCTACCAAATTATCGCGTTATAAAAACATATTGTTATTTAATATAGTAAAAGGTATATAGAAATGCGTTTATTATTAGACCAACACGTTCCTGACCGATTAACATTAATAGAATACTTTAGAATTACTTACGATAACGTCGATAAATATAGGCATATATCAGCTTACCTGAAAACAAATAAGTTAATATTAAAATTTGCATGTAATAATAAGCTTTGAACTAATACTTATGACTACCAGGCAGAATATGTTATATACATAATATATTTGTATTAAACTAACATCACTGTTTATTTTCAATATTGAAAAAAAAAAACTATTGACTTGACTTTCGTGGTGGTAGTACCTTCACTTAATATAGTCAAATCACAATTGAAAAATGGTTAATAAAGTATATTCTATATATAAATACTTTACACTAGTTTACACATTCCGAACCTATAAAAAATATAAGAAAAAGATATTTATTTATGTTAATATAAATCAAAAATATGTTGAGAAAATATGATTCGAAACAAAATACGTGACGAAAACCGTGTTAAGAGTAAATAAACGTGTCGTATCCTCAACGTCTTTCTCACAGCGTGATGCACCGGTTATCATCATCAGTATTCATCATAACGTACATTTAAATTATACTTTTAATTGAATTCGGAAAAATATTTAACTGTTTTCATTTTCAGTTTAAATAACGAAACGTTTGTTTCATATTGCTTTATTAATTTTTTAAGTAAATTATTTATAATCTGTTAACAACTGGTTTATGGCGGACACTGGTCAAACTATCAGAGATACCTCGAATCGGCCTAGTAGAAGTTTATTCCAAAGATAAATTCCAGTTACACAATAATGTTTTATATAAAATGTTTTTTTTTGTTTTTTTTTTTGATATATTAAGTTCCCCTAAAGAAATTTCAACAAAAATAAAAGTACAGCCGTCTAAATTTCCAAACCGTTGGTCTTTAGGTTTAGCTCCCTCTCTCTCCTCTCGGGGAAATTGTTAGGTCAGGTCGAATTGTATCAAAATATTTATTTATACCTATCTCGTTCGTTCGTTCTTCTCGAAGTACGAATCCGATGGAGAACTTGTCCGCTTTTAATAAGACAAAGGATTATTACATTTACATAGGATTAGTATAACAGTTAATGCCTACAGAAATGTTACGAATTTAGGTATAAACAGATTTACAATTGTATACCATATCAATTTACTTAATCCCAACATACAATTTACGCTGCTTGAAATTGATAGTTATATTTGCAGCTGAGCTGGTCGTATCTATAAGACGGCGTGTTAATTCGGAGTCACGATTCACGAGAGGCAAGGCGCAAGGCGGTACGAATGCAATCACAGGCGGGAAGCCCATCCCGGCTGCATCTCCGGCGCGACGCGTTGCAGTTAAATTAAGAATTTCGAGCCCTCGCTGCTAAAAGTCAAATGTATGGAAAAGTCTTTTGAAACAAGGTTTACTGAAAAAAATGAATATAATATAGAATCATCATTTGTCAATTAACCAATCCTGTCAAAGTCGCAACATCTATTTGTTGTAGTTATGGTAGTAGATAAATATGAAATTGTTAGATTTTATCTAAGCACGTCTGTTGGATCAAGTTTTGCATTTGTAATTACTTCTCTGCTTAGGAATGATGGATTACTATATATATTATGAAACTATAAGCTACCTCAATTAAGAAATTATCTAATGCAAAGAAGTTACCAATACCGGACTGATAGTTTTGAACTTGCTTTCAAATTTTTATCTTCATACACTGGATATAAGTTTGATTTATTGGAATAATTGTCAGTTTGAATCTAGACATTTTTCTTAAGTTATGCAGTAGCACTAATTGCTGTCACTTTACATGACTTTCGTTGACTGGGTTCAATGTTAGAGAACGATCGTGAAATAGACAGTAACGTCATTAATATAATAAGGTCAGCGTAGACAGAATAATAAAAAAGTATCAGGGATTTTTCACCAGATAGTACTGGGAAATAATTATAAAACGATCGCCAAAATATTGTCGAATTTTTGGACAATTAGACAACACATGAAAGGCAAATGAGTTTACCTGAGATGAATGTGTGGTGTAGTAAAAATGGATAAAATACAATATTACTCATATTATTGGCCATAAGTGTGGCCCAAAAAGTTAAGAAAAGTAATGAAAAACATCATGATGAAGACATGTAATGACAAGCGTAAGGTATCAGTGTAGATAGAAAGGGAAAGAGAAAATCGTAAACTACATTGATAAATTGAGTAAGAAGTGCCAAATTTGAGGATATAAGTGAAGAACATAAGAGACGAATCACGTAGAGCAAATCACGTTGGACCGACTGCCTGACGAATGATTAGAATAAATGGGAAAAAATCATAACTTTTGTCCCCAGACAGATTCGCTCTCGCTACCATATTACTATACGTTCTTTTAGTAAAGAAGAAACCACTGCTTACAGTTCAGTGAACGCTCGTTCGCCTTTACTCTCATTATCATCATCGTGTTGCGTTTGATGAAGTTATCGTTGCTTCCATCCAGTTTCCGAGCTTCGCTGACTTGGAAGTTATACGTTGAACAGAGGAACGAGAATTGCCAATGTGTCCTATTCATACTTATTCTAACTTGCATCGATCTATGCTACCACTTGGGGTAACTCAAATCTATAGCCTTTAAATAACTCAGAATCAATATCTACCAATCTTTTAGCCATCCTTTAAAACAAATGTAGAAGCCTTTCCCTGCCATTTATATAACACATGATTCATGCTTATTGTTTAAGTATTGCATCAGCTATTTGGACAGAAAACCTTTTAAAACAACATGCCTCTAAATAGTAATGCTAAAATAATATCGGTCTGTGAATAGAAAACATTGAGTCGTCGGAATTTCGAATATAATTCAATTAATGAATAACAATATTGAGGCTGCCCTGAAACACAAGAAACACGTCACTAAGCAATTACTTAAGTAATTATATTTCGTTATGGTTTTAGTGAAATCTGCCACTGAAACCGCATATCCAAGAAATATAATAATTGGATTAAGACCGTCGAAGTGAAGACTTACTACAATGAGTCGATGACCGAATATAATTCGGAAAGTATTCGTAAGCTGATAGATTTCAGTATAATGTGATAAAAATATCGATGTCTGAATGTCTGGTATTTTTATTTTACTTCTTACAATGTTTAGACAAATATTTTACCCAAACAAGAACCGACAGTGTGCTTAGAGCTTAGTAAAGTGTTTCTACAATGGGTCGATGACCTATACTATTCTGCAGCTATTCGTAAATTGAATTAATTTAGCATTATATATACGACTAATAATATATTTGTTTGTAGTCAATAAACACCGACCTTACTGAACCGATTTTAATAATTCTTTTACCATTAAAAAGATCCTTCATACATAAGTAATATTCATCCCGGGTGAAGCCTTAGGCACAGCTGGTATGATATATCAAATATAGCATTCATTACATAAATCTTTTTTTTAATCTATAATTTATAAGTTAGTTTTTTTAATCAAATGTATTTTGAATTAAATTGACTTTATTAAGACCTTAACTTAAACGGTAATAACTGTTTGCCTAGACCTCGAATTAGGGTTCAATTAGCTCAGAGTTAACAGAAATTGATGTTTAGTAGACCACTGTGGGTGATTTCTATGCCAATAATCTCCGATTATCTTATGGCTCATGACCAATTCATTTACATAATTTGTTTCGTAAGTAAATGTTACATGCATTAAATTGTAATTATCGATACAATATTATTTGAATCTCCAGTTTTTAAAAAGTCTAAATGTATCAAATTATGTAACTTAGTATACCATTAACAACTTTGTCGGAGAAAAAATATTGAAGAGGAACCTTATATTAGAATGGCATAGAATGTGCGAAGGATACACAATACAACCCAGGTAGGTACAGTTAGATATTAGCGAGGAGCTAGGAACTGGTCGGGCCGGGTCCCGGTGGGTCGAGTTTCGCGACGCAGGTAGATTTGACATTGTGTAAATCGTTTTCATATGCCCATGTAAAACGGAAACTTCGAAATGTATTTCGAATACGAAGTTGCGAGGCCTTTTTTATATATATAGAAACGGGCAGGGTGCTTCAGACTGGGTACTTTCAAAATTTTACGAATAATATTAAATCCTGATTTTGTTTAGAACTTTTCGAATAGTAAACATTATTATTACGTAACATGTCCGTACCTATATATGCTTAGATCTTTGAAATTACACAACGGATTTATATATGTACAATACATGCCAACATAGTACAGAAACACTGACAGATAAATGCGAAGTCGGGGCGTGTCGCTAGTAAACATATATGTATATTTCATGCTTCTCTTTTAGCTTACTGTTGTATTATACGGTAGACAGTTTCGTCATGTTTTACAAAGCTCACACTTTAATCGTATAGCTGAACTGAAATTGTATGGTTGTTTATTAGGTCGGAAACAAAGTATTGAACACCGTTATCACTAAAAGTGAATTTAGAAACAAAGAAATAATAATCAAACGTTTCCTGTTCGCGTTATTTTAAGGTTTAACGACCGTGTCTAAAAATTGTTCGGTATTTATTTTTGTTAAGTTTGTTCTATCGGTTACTTTTAACTATCAGAACCTATTTATCATTATCGTTATTATAAACAAACAGTTGTTCGTATGCAATATAACAGTAGTTTTTTTTTATTAGCACATTCGAGATGGGCAAATATTTCGCTACAGGCAACCCTAAACAAACATCATTTTCAAACAAAGTCATTGCAATGTATTACGACAGCTACACATTATACAAAAACTTATTTCCATGCTTGTGTCTCAATATATTTGGGGGGCACAGCATGCTTTTTCCTCCTTTCTCCTCTTTTACTCGTCATCTGACCGTTTACTGAGTCTCTCTCGAATCCCACCTCACACACTCTATCCATGTCTTCTTAGGTCTTATATACCTTCCCTCTACGTTCATTGCTTTTCATTCAAAGTTAGAAATCTCTTCTCTGGACCTCATATGACTCACTAGCTGTGCTCGACTATAGGACTTTCAAACAAACTTTTAACGCCCATTTTACCCCCTCGGAGGTGGAGTTTTGTAAAATCCATTCCCAGTGGATGCTCTCACCCTATAAGGAACCTGCCAAATTTGAAGTTTGTAGGTGTTATAGTTTCTGAGATTTTATGAATAATCAGTGACTGACATTTCGCTTATATAGACAATCATTATGACTTGTATATACCAAAAATACAAAAGCGTTGTAAATGAGAATTATATAAAATTCTTATGTACCATTAATAATCCCACATCAAAGTTACTGCAGAATTTTCTACATAAACATCAAAACTTTATATGGATATATTTGATAAGAGTCGAAACTGGCGTTTGTTTAGAATTTTTAATCGAAATCACGACAACCATTAAACATTATCGTTGTTTCGGAGCTCGATGTAAACCGGTAAATTTTATTATACATGTATTAATTGCCTCATTGAATACAATAACAAAAACCGAAGACTAAATTTCGGTTTAATCGCGCGTGACTTTTGAATGAATAAATGATATTTAAATGTTAAATGAAACCCGATGCAACGTGCTTTAACAGATTTCGCCACATTTCCAAACTGACAATTTTTTTAGTTATTTTATTGATGGAATTTGATGATGATTGATGGTTTTATGCAAATATTACTGACAAATCATTCTAATAATAATAAAAAAAAAATAAGTACAATATTCAATATAAATTAAATTAAATAATTAACAAAACAGCATCAAGATATTCGCACATTCGGTAAGCAAAGGTCAAGCTATGTACGTGTACGAGCGGCACTCAAACGATCATAAACTCGATTAGGAAGTGATTGATGGTATCGGGAGGGAAGGGGGGGGGGGGGTCTGTATGCGGGTTGCGTTACGCAGGGGCGGGAGACTAATCGATAGTTGGGGATATGATAAGGATATTTGGGAACTTTTTGGGACGGATATCTGAAACATTACTTACACACGCACATCTGACAGTAATTGTGTTCACGTCATGTAACTTAAAACCTTAACATAAAGGACCCAAAAATGTCCAATTTCGAAACGAACTTGTTTTGACCTGTAAATGTTGAATTTCTGAGCAAAATTCTCATTGCTGTTAATGAGTCTGCGCTTATTGGAGTTATTGGATTAAGCTGTTCTGCTGCATGTTTGCGGTTATAATACATCAGGATTTGTTTTAAGAATACTTGATCTTTTCATAATATTTTCTTTCACCGCACGAAAGAAACGAATAATTACTGCATTATTATTAAATTTATTTGAACATTAAATTAAGTAATATAATAAAAGATCAGTTCAATTTATCTAATAAATATTATAAAACATTTATTTCGAAATATTTAAGTGATCTATAGAAGTACAGGTTATAACTAAGAAAACGAGTATAATATAATGTATCCAGCCGCTCTGCCAGTGATCATGAGGGGTACATTTTGTAATTTTCGGTACCCCTGATAACATAAATGTAAATTTCCCTTCATTTCATTTATCAGTAGTTAAGATGTGAAAGCGTAACAAACTCACTTTCGCATAATGAGAAACAGAACAAAGATTAGATCAGTACTGATTAAATAACTTTTATGAACTTTGTACTGCGTGCTGGCACATGCGTAAGCTAATAATAAGCCCGTTGGAGATCACGTTTCGCAACCTTCCTACATTTTATGAGATAGATGACCTAAGGTCGTGGTGTCGAGTGACAGATATGGGCATACTCGAGCGACAATACGCCGAGGACGACAAGGATATCCTCCTCCTTCCTCGTATTCCTTCGAGTTTAAAAGTTTATACAAGTATTTTATAACGAACGGCGCGTCCAATTTATGTAAAGCAATAAATTTTATAAGGAATTATAGTTACAGGACATCGAATAGAACACACCGATTTTAATATATTTAAAATCCAGGCAAGCCTTACTATGTTTTCATGTATTATATATGTTTATAACTCATCAAGTTCAGGGTAATAGAAATAAATATGATATACACGAACTTTTTATCACCGTCGTGGAAATAGTTCTAAATCTTTACCCCACAGACACAGGACTGGCTGATACTACGATAAAGTAATTCCTTTCAGGCAACTTATTTGACTCAAGCAAACATGAAAGTCAAAACCAGTAGCAAACCAGAAAACCTTCTGCCTCAATGGAAGCAAAATGACGGAAAACGAATAATTCTACGTCCGCTACAAATTCTTTTACGTCGCGAACAAACCATGTTTATACAATACAATTAAACTTTTCTGAAGTTAACTTATTTCCAATATTATAAAATCGTCATAACCTTCAAGTATTTTTTAGAAAGAGAAATATGTTTGCAATGCTATTTCTACTTAAACTTTAAATAAAGTTATGTTGTAGAAAACAGAAATAAGGTCAATGGGTAAAATCAAGTTCATACTAAAATATTACGTTTAATATCGTCACATGATAAATAAATTGGAACACAAGTATTTGTTCATTATATTACTTGAAGCGGTTTTAATTATTTACTGAATCTATACGTATCTCTCTCTTTCACAACCAAACCAATGAACCGAATCTGATGAGATTTGGTGTGAAGCGAACTTGAACTCCAAGGAAACACAAAGGCCTTTTTATGCCTGACTCATAACAATCAACCCCTCAAAACGCAAGCGAAGCTGAGCGCGACAACTAGTTTCACATATAGCGAATTTAAGGTCACTGGAAAACGTAATAATAAAAGCCTGTTCAATTCCTTTGTGTGACAATATCTTGTTTATTTATTTATCGGCGCTATCCTTGATAAGAAGGACAGCATCACGTTTTCCTCGATCGACAAAATTCTTATTTATATCCCATAGAAAGATTTTCCGTTAATCAAACTATTAATCACTTTCTTGTTACATTTTTTGTTTGGATTACGTTACCGAGATTATTTCTTTGTTTCATTCACGATCTGTTTAGTCGCCTAAATTAAACGCCATACATCACGATGTCAAAGTCGAACGACCTCGTTAAACGGCATTTATTTACACACAACATGTTCCTCTTTGCGGATGTCGGGTAATAAAAATAGTGATCAGAATAAACGGCTAAATAAAATTCGTCAATTTTAAACGAAAGCTATTTCCATCGTACGCGAATCCGTGCCGAATGTCAATGGCATGTGAGCGACGCGCGAGTTACGCACGCTTTTGGACGTTATAGGCTTTAGAATGGAGCTTCATGAATTCTCATCAGATATGGGGACATATCTGTCAGTACCGGACTACATAGCTGATGTAGTATTATTACTTTCATAATAACGGTTAATTTTATGTCCAAAGAGTTTTCTATCAAGTATGGATAATAAAATGCAGTGCTTCAATATATTTTTTGGAGTCAAAAGGTTAACTTTTTTTTCTGTATTTATTTTTTTGCCTTTTAAATATTTTCAAATACGAGTGTTAGTCCACTGACCTTGACAGAGTACTGTAAAGTGGAACGTATCTCGACATACTAAGATGAATGCCAGTCCTACTTTAGATGGCGCATCTCCCAGATACGGCACTACAATGACGTGACGTACAATCGTACTTATTTATGTATATGATTCGAAGATATACCCTATACACTAAAAAAAAATACGTATAATTTCGAAAACATTGATGGCTTAGTAATTCTAAACAAGAAACTAAAAGTAATAACAATAATCGAAAAATAGGCTTTGACAAGCAAGTCTAAATGATTTTACAAGAGTTAATTAAACGAAACCATCCTTATCTGATATCTATATGTACTGTTGAAAAGAACTATAAAATAAGCAAATTGATTGATAGAAATTTTCCTGTACTAATAGTTGAGTAGGTCTTCGGCAGTTCATAACATCAGTAATACTTACTGATCCACGGTATTCACAAAATCGTTTGTCTGGCGCAAATGCATTACGCAAATTACATAGACTAGGTCAACATAAAACCACCTTTATCAACATCGACTACCAATTTTGCGGTTCTGGTGATCTATGGTATATTAGATATTCGATGAACCATTGTTAATCGATCCTTAGCAGCTGTTGACCAGGAAACGTTCCAGTTGAATACCTACCAATAATATACAACATATATATTATGTATTTGGATAAATTATGCATGAGCATTATTAACCTGTTCAAATCTGTACATTAACTACTACTCAAATGCAGTCTGCATTTGCGTAGTACAGATTATATTTGAGTGTATTCGTTGGACTAGAAATTAATAAGATTTAATTATAGGCACTCAATTATCGACCGTTTTTAAAAACTTCCCTTGCAAGAAATAAAAAAAATAGCTTGTAATATGATGCTCAAAGACAAATGGTGTTTAAGTTGCAGGTTCGATCCTGGCCCTCTTAGATAATTATAGTCCCCACAAATAAAACTCGAGAAAATTATACAAATTGTCACAAAACCAGAAAAATAATGCTGTATCGAGAATTGTGAATATTATTAAAATATTTAACTTCACCTTCGAATGACTGGGTCATATCTTGCAAGTGAATTTTAAACCAGTTCCTTTCAACCGATTGAGCTAAAATTTTGCGCACACTTTCGCTACTGGTGACAATATAATCTTGTATCCTATATTTTATTCATTTTGAATTGCATATGTATCGTACACGTGCAAAAAAAGGAGTCTAATATTTTCAGGATCTATCTGGGTATGTGAGTTTTTTTTATTCCACTGTAACTTTTGAAATGCTTGAAAAGATTTTGATTTTAGGCATGTCATTAGAATCTTTTCATAATACAGAGAGACAGCATTAAAAAATTCCGTTTAATATGATACTTGGGACTCTAAAAAAAGGTGATAAATTGAATGACGTAAAAACAATAATATTATATTATACCTATATCTAAGAAAAAAATTCTTTGCTCGCGAAAACAACGCGATATATATTATGTTGATAAATAAATAAATAATTTCTAGATAAAAGAAAGTTATTAGTGATCTTTTTGAAACATTTATAATAATTATATAATTGTCATTGTTATTTCCAGCATCTTCTTTGTATATCGGTCTAAGTTTAAGGAAAACTAAGCATAACTAAGCGAAAATCGTATCGACTTTAAATAACCTTACGATACAATATTTGTTTTTATTTTAATATTAAACTCTCAAATACAAAATAAAAGACTATGAAAATCAAACAGGCTTATGTTGTAAAAATAAGAAAAGAAAAGGAAAATGAATATTCCACCAAATGTTTACGTAATAAGAATAATACAATGTGTTCGTATTTTCACTAAACAAATAGCATGACAGCTAATTTGTAGCTCGAGAGATTTTAAGTCTAATTCGATATCTGCGAATATCTCCTTTCACAAGACACCAATTAGCGTTTGGTGACGACGCGAAAAGACATGATTAATGGCCAATTTACTTACGCGAATTTTACACCAACGTTAACTAAAATTGTATTATAAAAATGTTTACTCTATAATATATTTATACAATGCCAATGTTTTGGATAAGATCTATTATTATTGTTACTAAAATTATTTACTATTATTTTCAATATTAATAATCACAGCTTTTATCGTCGGCTTATATTTTACTTGTTATTTCATATGTAGTATAATAAAAATTACACTATGGCTAATCTTATATATATTTTAAAGTGATTTAATTAAAGGTGGGTTTTCGACATGAATGTATATTGCAAAATTCTGATCTCATTTTGAGTTTCTGATACAAATCAGCAAATCACGTGTTTTCCTGCTATTGAGGTCGTTTATTTATTTGTCAAAAATCTTTTTTTTAGTCAAGAAAGTACCTTATCACATTCTTCCAATCGCAGTGAACTATTTTCTTAATATTTATTGTTAGCATTTGATCCAATAACTTTAAGTTATGTATCGGTACAACGACCTCGCAAGTGTGTTAATTAGGTGTTTCAAACCTTTTTTTACGTAGCACTATAAGCTATTAAAGTGCTTATGGGTTAGTGATAAGGTTGAAAATTCGTGTTACGGTGGCCTAGTTAAATTATGTCACGTCATGTAATGGGTAAGGTGGCGGTTCCCATGACCTGCTTAAGTAACCAAAGCGATGGCAGAACGAGTCGTTATCTCTGCACTCTCCCGTTTGATATTCCGTAAGTTTGATAAGCACATACAAGACCTCGCCCGAAAAATAATCTTTGGATATTCGGCACAAATAAATAGTATAATTTATTGCTATACCTAAATCCACGATGGCAATAAATCTTGCGCGCGGTAAGGTATTTGTTTCAATTATTAATACTGTATATAATTTGAAGTCTATAAAATATATATATATATATATATATATATATATATATATATTGCTATTACATAGATTTAAGAATAAAGTCGAGACGTTTATGTTAATAAATAAATATATTTTATTCATCAATCGCTAACACCAAACAAAATAGAAAATGGTTAGTTCATTAAAATACTTGAATCGCATTTTGTTATAATAATATTATTTTTCATATTAACTCCTTCATCAGACACTACATTCTATTCCAGCCGAAGTATGAATAGAGACAAAAATAAACTTAGTTTAACGTATTTCATGCGATTTGCTAATAACTCAAATTATTGTGTACTACAAACATTTTATAACAAATATATCTTATAATACATCACTATTTATTTCCACTTTTATTTTGCCTCCAAAATCCATAGTGAAAATTAAAGATTTATCAAGCTCTCGACCTATTATAAATCTGATATTGCGTCAATTTTCAGTGAAAACGTCGTTTATTTGACTTTTCTCCTCTTATGATTGTAATAGGGTATAATGAATTTTACAGTCAGGTTTTAATTTTTATACAATTTAATGACATATATAAAAAAGTCTTGGGGACAGTCGTTTTGAACAAAGCTTTATCATAATCACATTGTATTGTTGCATTTCATATATGAGTAGCTATCACGTCATATTTTGTTGACATTACGATGTAATGAAAGCAACTAACCTATAATTCGTAAACCTTGATCAAAGGCAGATTAACGAAATTGGCTCTTATCTGAGCGCATATTGGTCGCCTAGTACGTCATAGGCCATCGACCTAACCTAACCATTCAGATTTAATTATTTTATTTTATTTTGATCAGTGTTTCAGAAACTGTAGGATAATGAAAAAAAAATAAATAGCTCGTGAAATATAACATAATTCAAATAAATTTATTGATTATAAAGAAATGCATTAAACATTTGTAGAAAAAATAGACGATAAGGTACAATTGCAATGAAATCCTGCAAGTTATATATATCAGAGCTTACCTATTTAAGTTACACGAAGAAAAATCTTATAATATATTAATAAAAACATATCATTCAAGATGATCAAAGAGAGCTAATCTCTCTTTGAACAAAAAAAAAATCTTATTTATAATAAGTAATTGTATCTGATTTTCTGTTTGAGCTATTGGTTGGACTCCAAGGAAATAGATGCACTATTTATTTTTATGCCTACTTGCCGTATTAAGCATATGCCGCACAGTATTATAATTTATAACCAATGTCATAGATTTTATATCATCTTACCTAAATATAGATTTTTATTCTATTCAATTATATTGGATTCAAATTGTTACTTCGTCATGAAATAGGTAAAATACAGTTAATAACCTAACACAGCAAATATTACAAAATATCATTTGTAATGTTTTTTTAAGATTTACATTATCAAACATTCAATAGCTTATCGAAATATTGTGGCATGTATTAAGGAGCAATTAAATTGAATTATAAATTATCAGCAAAGGGTCCTGAAGCGTGACTCATTATAAATTAATATTTAATGACAACACTAACATAAATTAAAATTGATATTGTTGTAAATCTATTTTGGTTAGACCTTAATATTTTATAGTGAATGCGCCGGCTTGTTTTGCAATGCCTGTGTTAAATAATTATCCAATAATTCGCGTGCTATATATTATGCGTATGACACTATGACAAAAAAAATGCCTACAAGTCTCAAAAAGGGTTTCTACTCAATCAGAAGAACAAGGAACAACAAAGGAAAAATTAATTATACGAAAAAAAAATACATATATTTTTTTAATACTAAAATTGTATATTAATTCAAGATATTATTAATATTTTTTTTATACTCAAGCAAATACAGAATTGCTATTGAAAAGTTAAGTCGTCAAAAACATCGCCTCGAAATAATTTCGTAAATTAATTTATTTGTATAGATAAATAATATAGTTCCTAGCTAGATAATATTTGAGTTACGTTTAAAAATATATTTCATTCAAAATAAGCTGTCTCGTAGCCTCTTAAAAATAAACATTTTTATGAAGGCAAGTGTAACCATAATATTTCTATTATTTTATATTTTTTATATTATTATTTTTACATGAAGTATTTATGTTTCATAAAAATCTGTAATCAATCGAAATGCATATTTTGTATGTTATAGAAATAAAAAGTAAGCAAAAGCGATAATAACATAAAATGACTTGAAGAAGACCGATGTTCGAAAACAGTTACAGAAGTACTAAAAGGAAATATTGACCAACCGAGAATAAATAAGAAACTGAAAAACTATTTTCTCCGTATTACTAATAAAGACTTAAAAATACAACAATATTCTTAGGATTTCTTATAGATGTCTTTTTCAATCACAAGAAACTTTGCAATATTAAGTATTCTGGTTAAGGTTTTATAATGAGATTATTTATTACTTACTTATATATCACATAAGTAGATCTATACAGTTCTATATGCGCGAAATTAATACAAACATAAATTGAAACAAATAATAAAAAAGCAATGAATATCACGACACAATCAAAATCTTGGGACAAAATAAAATATACCGAAAAAGTTGAATTAAAAATGCATTTAAAGGCAGCATCGCTCGAATACGTCAAAAGATATATAGAGACTATATCATTAATATTGAAAATAAAATGTAACATACACACGACATCATTGACACAACCGCTGACGAGCTTCTGAAGTCATTTATTATGGAAATATTCGGAGAATCAAGTACGACGATGATGATAATAATGGATTAAATTAAATAATAAATTTATCTTTATATGTTTAATTCTTCGGTGCGAGAGTACTACAGCTGTCCTCCATAATGGCTGTATATTTGAGTGGATTACTGGGTTAGTTTAGTTTGTAATCGGGTTCCACTTCAAACAAATAAAATAATCTTATTCCACCCTTATGATACCAGTACGCGATACAAATAGTATATACTACAATTTTCACTCGTCTTAGTTTTAATCAGCAAGAATAAACAAATACCAAGATGACGTATTTGTATTATTTAATAATGGTTGAATTTTCACACACACACTGTAGGTATGTATTATATGGTTTTGCACTTCTGCATCCCTTGCCGTTTCGGTCTCGGATTTTACACTGATAGATACGAGAATTATATATTTGGTACTAAAATATTATATGCTACGAATGCAGTATCATGGATATCTAATCCTTCGAACTAGCGTCAACGCGACTCTTTGAAATTACAGACAGAAATATTTTCAAGTATGAATTATGTTATAAATTTTATTTTATAAATATTAGAACAAAGATCACGTACAGTTTTATTACATGGAAGTATATATTTCGTAACAATGCCTTACAGTACAAGTTAAAACAAACCAAATATTATGAATACTACCATTGAATTAGTTCTCAAGATCTTAACAATGGAAATGAAGTCAACTTCGCGTAAACCTTTGATAAAACTGCTTTACAACCCCATCGACGTTATTCCCAGAACAATCTCAAGGTTCAATCGGAGACGCGTATTGTTCTGACGGTACGCTCAGGTATATGCATATCGGAGTCAACGAAATCTCAGGTAGATAAGCAGGTATAACGAACTGGCGTAATATGAACTTTTGCAGAACACTGGGTCATTGGCACACGAATAAAAACTAGTTTTTATTATCTTATAACATATAAAAAATATCCTTTATATTTCTAATACAAGATCACCGCCCACGTGATTTATATTGCTACTCCGAGGCATGCATTTTTGATGCACTTTTAAAACTTTTAAAAAAATCTATTCAACCAATTGAAGGAATTTAGACAAAGCATTGTATCTTTGGAAATTCCATTGAATTGATTCCAATGAAGCTCATGAAGCTTTATTGGAATTAAGTAAGTTTCGCTAAGACCGAAACGTTTTGTCAGAGGTAGAAGGATGGATCGAGTTTTGGAGTCGCAATTAGATACGGCAGGGCGGAGACGGGCGCGACCCGGGCGCGGTTCGGACCGCTCCCGATCAATCAGCTCGCATACCCGCGGTAATTAATTTATTGGACGATCTAGACCTAGACTCTAGCTTGTACATGCTTGATTATAAACTTATTTAAAGATTACCTGCAAATACATCATTTAAAATAAATGATGATTTTGTTAATACAACATTTACTAAACGACTACGAAAAAAAAATTAAATCTTACTTCTCAAATAATTAAGTTCGAATGGACGCATATTTTTTACTCTTAACACGCTAGAATGACTGAACAAATAGGTATAAAACTTAGCACATAAGTAGATTAAAGCATGGAATAACAAATAAGTAACTTTTTATCTCTAATTTCCCTCCTCCAAACGCGGGCGAGAACTAGTAGTTTATACTCCTGTAAGCTCCATATATAAAGTCTAGATTTTCAATTCCTTTAAAATTAGTTTCTGGGATTGTGTGAATGTATATATAGCGTTATCATAAAGAAGATATCTTAATATAAATATTATTTCTATATGAATGAATTAAATATTAGTTATTAGTCGTAAACACGAACATGAAATAAAATATGATATACCTATACGAACTGACTAACTTTCTATGTCGGTGTTCATGAAAGCCCAACTAGTGGGTACATCACTTCGAGAACGTTATGATTATCTTGTCATTCGTGAGCATCTCACTACGATAATCTTAGAACATGGAGATATTAATAGTAAGGCACTCGAATGGAAACAATAAACTCAGTAGTTATCAACTCAACTCAAGTACAAAGGCAAAAAAGACCGGCTTAGAATAAAAAAAAATCTCCGGAATGTCTTAAATAAGTTAAAATGTTAATTTAAAACGAGTCCTTATTTGCATTCATCGAACGCGTGTAGAACTCCTTCTTTCTCCGAGCGCAGACTCAGGGTCGGGTTTTTAGGGCCCTCGACCTGATCGACGCGATCTCGGAATAATCAAGCGTACCTCCCCTCGTTGCGGTCGTTCACACACAATCGACGCGCCTAGCGCCGTAAGGGCCCTACCTACGCAGGACGAGTCGACACAAAGCATCCACCCATACCTAACAACCCTCGCGGTGCCGTACGATGCACTACACGTAGCGCGTTTCCAATATCACGAAAACAACCTTAACGTCATGTATCGTAGGTCGTTATTGTAAGTTATAAACAGGCGTTGCAAACATTTCGACAACGGAAAGCGGCTCCGGCGAATCAAAAACGAGACAAATGTGGAGCAATAAAGCGCAGAATCGGCCAAAGTCGGGTCGCTGTCGGAGGACGCAATGTGCATTCGATTGCAGAAAACATGAATATTGAAAACCGCTCTTATGTCTTACACGGTGAATCGAATACACTTCGACGAGTAAATCAAAACGCCACGTGTTTACAGAGGGCACTAGTTAGTGCCGATTAGGAACACTGAAGTTCCTAACTCGACGCACATGTTGTAAAATGTAAACTTATTTCGCGCGCTAACTTTGTTATAGTTCACTGAAATAAATTCGAAATTCGAAACGTCTTCGTAATAAAACATTACGATGACCATTAAAAACCGCATAAAAGTTTGAAACTGTTTCAAGGGGGCTTTCTCTCGCGTTTTAACGCTGGACTGAATAGTAGTAAAAATATTGTATGCGTACAGAAACTTTACACAAAACAATTTTTTTTAAGGATTTTTTTTGTATCGAGGATATGCTTTTTACGCAAATCGACTTTCTAAAGGGAGAATGTTCAATAAATGCATTAATAAGACCAATTAAATGAAATAGAAACTGACATAAAAGCATTACAATTAACAAATGTGAGTATTTATGAAAAATAATATATTATTTATGTTTTATAAACCACTTTTAGGTTATTTTAATTATTAATAGCATCCAATTTTGAACTGTTACAAAATAATAATATATTGGACATGTCTTAACCATGTTATAATAATTAAATATAAGGAGATTTAATTTCATTACGAGCCTAAATATAATTACTCAAAATAAATACCTAAGTAATATAAAGTTAGGTAATATAATTTAATTAATCATTGAAAATTTTAATCTGTGTTACTTATATATAAATCTTTTAAAAATGGAATACTTATAATGGAAATCTCTTTTATCATATTCTTTTTTTTGTGTTTATATATTTGTATATTAGTGTTAGAGAATAAATTTTACTTCTTAAGTGATTAATAAAAAAATTAAATAAAATTGAAAATCATAGTAATTATGTGTAGGCCGTATAAGTGCTACCAAAGAAGTTAAGTTTATTTGAATGGGTGCATTACTTTAAGTAATTGTGTGTGTTAATACTACCGTCCATAGTTCTGTGTATTGTAATAAAATAACAATGGCTTATGTTATTCCTGTGGGTCACAAGTTTTCACATACATACATAATGTTACCCTTACATCTTAAACAATCAAATCACATTTGAAAGGAATTAATAATTACTATTTTTAGACTTGTCGGAGTTAGGGGTGTTTCAATTTAAATTTCTATAACATTGTTATGCTTAAATCGACACAATTACAATACTATCTAGTTCTTTATTAATACTTTTAAGTTACTTATATAAATGAAAATAATTAACATGAACTCAGAGAATAAACAACAATTTATGTTTGAAAAATATTTGTACTGGATATTTTTATGATTTATAATTATTAATAATATTAAAAATATAAATAGAAAGGCCTAATAAAATAGTTGTTACTAAGAGGAAGTTGTGTTTACTAACAGATTAAAACAAGCCTGTTAGGTCAATATTGTTAGTAAGAACAATATGGCATTTTTCTCTTATATCAACAGCCTAAGGGCAACTTAAATGACACGAGGTAATTTGTATAGGTACATAAAAATGACTCACCATACGACACCAAAGGCGCCGTAGCCTATGGGGCGGTCGGGCTGTACGTCGGTCGGTATGGCCGGCGTCTGGTAGTAGGGCGCCGCCGCCGCCAGGATGGCGCCCTGCGGCGCGCTCTGCGTACCGCCCTGCATCAGGGACATGGACACACTCATGGAGACGCGAGAGTGCCGCGCGGGGCCGCTTACAGCCGCCATCCAACCGCTCCGCGGCTCGCCGTCACCGCAGACTCATCACACGGTCAACCTCTCGGCCTCGACACTGTGCCTCGATCACCAGACCGCTCCCGGTTGACACGCGACGCTATCACCGGTTACTTCTTTATTATTCATGCTCGAACGACTATGCGGGAATCACTCAACGCACTTTACACGGATAAACGGGACACCTGTCAATTTCACCGATTATTTACACGTTTAACGGGTTATTTTGCAGTTATCGATAGCACGGAGATAAGTTTTGATTCCAGTTTTAAATGTTTCAGGACAAAGGATGAGACCGTGATAAATAATAATTATTTTAACGCTACACGCAATCGTCCACACGGTACGGAAATCGAGCGAGACTGGCCTGCTTTGGAAGGGGGAGGAAGCAGTATGAGAGCGAGACAAAAAACAACAATGGCGGCGACGCAATGAACAGCTGCTTTGCTTGATGTTGGCTTTGGCTTGGCTTGCTTCGGTCGACTCACTCAATACAGCAAATGGGCAAAATCTGCGCTAACCCGAATATTTTTATTTTTAATTTTTATTTTAACGAGACGACAAAAGTTTCTTACATTTTAACCATTTTTGAATGTTTTGTACTCTTGCTATTTTTTTGGAAATTCAACAATAACTTTAAAAAAAATTATTGTAACACTATAATTATACTTTTTTATATTCAATTAAAACCTTTTTCTTAATAATATATCATAAAAATGTATCATTATGCAACTTTTATTTTGACTGTGTGGTTATCTACATTTTAAACTAGATTTTAATGTCAACTTTATTCTAAAGTCATAACAGAACACTGTTTTTACTTTTAGTTTATCGCAACCAAATTACCTATTCAGATTCACACTAAATATTATCTGTAAATATATATATATTGGTTATATAAAAAAAAAACATATTACTTAGCTTATGTCATAATTTTGTATTCAAATAAATCAGTCACTGGTGCTTCTATAGTTTTGAAAGGTTTACTTTTTTTATTTAGTACCTACCTACTTTAGATATCAAGATTATGACCCAACGAAAAGTATATAATCTTACGTACGTATTTTAAATTTTACACGGAAACATCTAGTAATAAAAATTAAAATATTGTAATATGGTATGCAGTTTCATGGAAATCAACTTATTCCGACTAGCGTCATTATGTCGTGTCGAGTCGCGTCAGTAACGATACATAAGTCTTTATTTCACTACAAAATAAAACGTATTTATTACATTATCCAAAAAAAATTGCTGTAAGTATTGTATAGTATTCTGAATTACGTCGAGAAAACGAAAAAATTTAACGAATATGTAAGGAAATATTGATAAGTACCTTCATACGTTTAGATTAAAGAAAAAAGTATTTATTTCAAACCAGGATTAAAAATTAGTTTTTAACTTAAGTAGTATTTTGTATCCCTATAATTAGCTTCAATAAAAATTGTATTATATATTTTCTTCTTTCTCTAGTCTAGGTCTGCTTTCTTAATTTTTAAGTAGAATTTAACAACGAGTACATTAAGGTTTAAAAATATATGAACTTCTTGCGTTATACCTGTGTCCTGTGTGATCGGAAATAGGGATTCGTTGTTGCTGTCTTTAGTCTATTAGAGGAATAGCCAATGATTTAAAATTTAATGATATATAGATGCAATGTGATTAACTAATATTTCAAGAATTTAAACTGTGTTAATCATATCTGTAATCGACGGAGTAAATATAAAATCATAGCATGTGTCTTTGTTTAAATGATAAATAGCAGCAACTATAGCATATTCCAATGTATATATTTCATGGGATATTTGCTAATCACTAAATCAGCTATATTGTGCACTACAAATTAATAATTAATATATCTCTTTGTTATATTTATAATACAAAACTACTTATTTCCACTTTAATTTTATTTCCAAAATTCCGATAAGAGTTTCGTCGTCGTTGAAATTGCAATTTTTTCGCAAATCTATATTGAATATCAAGAGCTTTCAAGCAATGATAACACGTGCACGTCAATTTTCTATAAAATTTTTCATATTTGTCTTTTTACATATTATCATTGGAATAAAGTATAGAGTTATGCACCATATTTGAACAGGATACAAAGTTGTTTATTGTATTTTAGATACTTACCAATGCAGACAAACATTAAAGACCCTTTTACATTTAAAATGTTTTCTTCATTTGTTTAAATTTTATCCGTAATTCTATCACACGTGTTTATGAGCATGTTATGTGTTTTTAGTACACATAGTATGAGTTCAATGGATTGGATGGATAAAGGATGATAACGCCCGAGCTTCAGGCTGGCCATGACTGTGACCTTAAAAATTTTACTTGTGTATGATATTTAAACAACAATTGTATATGATAATACATATAGCGAGAATCATTGTACTATTTTCGAATATTGCTAAAAGTATGACATATCTAAATGTAATTTTCCTGTGCCTATAAAATGCTGGATCTATGAAATCATGTTCAAACCCCAAAAACAAACACCGTATTTAATATTCGTAATACAATACTACTAGATAAACTTATGCCACGCCTTATGCTGCCCCGTTCTATTTCGTTTTCAATTTTGAATTCCATATAGTATTCCGTTTTTAAAGTCAATAACCCTAAATTTTTGTTGTTCCAGTTTTTCGTTGTAGAAGTAGGAAAGTTACTTAAAGTATTATGAAATATTTTATAAATGGAATATAATATAATTATGGAAGCAGTTGTAGACATTGGTTTGTCTACCTTGAATTAATAAAGAAATGTCAAACGATGTTAGTAAAAAAACATATTCCGAAAGGTTCCAATTTATTTATTACATACAATAATATGGAGTATAGTTTAAGAAAACGGTCCTGGGTTCTCGTTAATGGTTGTTGAACACGAAAAAACAACTTCACGAGAAAATCAAATTTGCTTTTTAATAAAATACTTACATTTTCATAAAATCTTATTACTAACTCCTTTCAAACGTTATATATTTCGTGTCAATACTTACATTGTTAGGGAATAAACTTAAAATGAAACTTCCATATATAAATATCAATTATTTTATCACAGAGAATCACATTGTGTTATACAACATATTTACGTGGCTAGTACAAAATATTTCTTACAATGATCTAAATAGATGTATAGAATAATATTAGTAAATACTTAAATTACCAGTGAAAATCTACACACAACTACAAAATACTATATTATATTTAGCTCAACAATTTTATTTAATACAAAATATAGATGATTACATTAGAGCTCGAAAGGAATTGCACGAAAATAGTAACAAAACGTAGACATTTATTATTATTTATAAAACATCTCTAAAATTCAAACAAGTACAGCAAGATGAGAGATATCCGAAGACAATATTTGCAATAAATTTATTGTTTGACTGTAATTACTAAGGTGGGTTGATATTATATTTGATCACTGTGGTTAAATTTATATAAGACCTCTTATTGAAGTCTGAACAATCGTTCAGGATAATTTGCAAGTATTCCTTTTTTAATATTAATTTTCAAATATACTCTTTGATGCTCAGCTGTACAAGTGGTTACACAGATAACATATTATGGTGTGTTTGTGACGTCAGCCCTATCGGTGGTACTGATCGCCGATTAATGCAGGCCCGCTTGGACGGGTCCTGCGGACAATTTATTCTCCCACCAAACCGACATACATTTGTATTATTGTGTTATATTTAGCATATTTAAGGACACGGAAGGCAAGATTCCATAGTCAGTGGAAAATTGATAGTGCAAAGAGCGGTTTATATTTAAAACAAAGCCAGTGTCTATGGGCACAGATTACTACAACCCATCTGATAGGCCATTTGTCTATCAACCTTCTCGAAAATAAAAATAAAAACATATATCAAACGCTACAGTTTTGTTTCAGAACATATTACATTTGAACAAATCAATCTGCTATTCCAGTATTATTATATGAATAACATTTTCATAAAGATAAACAAAGAAATAATTGTAGATATATACCTATTTCCTAATTGGTTGGAAGATTTGGATTGTTTATCTGTGGGTTACAATACAATGGATTAAAGTTATTCATAAGTGCATTACATTAATATTTTATTACACGAATATAGTATTAACAAAGAGTTTTATACATTACGCTTCGAAAACACAATCAATTCCATAACATGGTGCGAGAGACAAGAATGACTTTAAAAATACATTATTTACAAGGTGAATGCTGTTTTTATGAATTAAAAATGAAAAATTTAAACCCTTTTGTGTTTAAAAATAATCACATTCCATATGTTCTATATTTTGTATACGATTATAATTCTAAAATTATCTTCTTTAACTTAAGTCCATTAAAAAAACTACGTGATATTATTTACAGATATTTTGAAAACTTTAATGAACTTTTATTATATAACAGTAAAACATAAACGGTGAATCGTTATATTACTGTGTAAGATTTTCAACACAATTTTTTTTTATTTAAATAACCTTAAGTATGCAAGATTAGGTTCACATCCAAAATACATAATTTATTCTGTACTCAAACTACAGTGGTATATAACAATTCCCAAAATAATGAAATTGTATCCGTTGTAGTAAAACTTTAAAATACGTTCGAAACTATTAATGTACAGACATCGCTACGAATTTATTACATTAATTTAGTTTTATTGTCTATGTACACCTATTTTTGGACTGGATTGAATCCTTTTTTAAAAATTCGTTTCTTCAAACCTCTACAACGAGAAGATATTTAAGAGGTTTATTTTGACTCATATTTCTTTTAAATACCCACTTATCATAACGCCACATAGTTCATTATTCTTTTCTTCGGTTAAATACTGGCCTTTAATATTAATTATGAAAGAAATAATTAAAATTTATATTTTAAATCATAACCGACATTCTAAAACAATTTAAATTAATATTTCGAAGTTTCAATTACAAATAATTGCTTGTAAACAAACAAAAGAATAATCGAAGTCAATCATTGTTTTGAATTTCGAATTAGTAACGAGGCAATTATAAAAAGGAAAAGAGTGAATGAAGTATGAAGGTCACACATATAAATCAAAATATTGCCAGTGTACATAAATGCGACGTCACGCATTCGAAATTTAAATATTAGTATAGTCACTGTACAGAACATTCACAGTAGTTTTCCATTCCGTATGGAATTTTCTTTGAATGAATTTATCTAAATCCAAGATATGAATATGAAACAATTATATCATAGTCACGCGGTCTACTATGTAATGAGATCTTTTTGATACTTTAATGAGTCTCGTTATATTTTTCTTGCAAATGAAATAGCCTATATTAATTTTTGGTACATAATTCGTATAACACAGCATGACGTTGTAAAGTGTATAAACATTAACAATAATTTGTACGTATTTCTAGATTAAGAGATCA
Organism: Vanessa cardui; assembly: GCF_905220365.1. Classification (NCBI taxonomy): domain Eukaryota; kingdom Metazoa; phylum Arthropoda; class Insecta; order Lepidoptera; family Nymphalidae; genus Vanessa; species Vanessa cardui. The sequence continues at coordinate 11,570,523 of NC_061133.1, read as the reverse complement.
AAAACTATTTTCCACGGTAATGGTTTTATACACTGGTACTAATGCGTCGTAAAATTAACGAGTTTAATTTTATTTTTTAACTGTCATTATATTTTTCTTTTGTTTTTCGTGCTTAAAAATTGTTCAGTTTATTTAAAAAAATATTGCACATAAATTCTGTTCAATTTCAAAACCTATAAACAACCCCTTATGGCCTCGTTCAAAATAAGTCATTTAAGAATTAAGTAACTATATTATATGCTTAAAAAGACATAATATTTGAATATTTATTGACGTTCTAGTAAATTTATATATAAATTAAAGTCGTTATTTCTAAAAAAAAATATGTGTAATAGGTTTTGAAACCAAACAGTCGAATTAAGTTGTAATAAGAAACGTTTTCATACAGTGTTGTCATCTCAAAAAATAATTTAAAATATATTTTTTCTAAGGGTGCACTAAACACGATTATTAAAGGAAGAATATAGAAACATTTGCGAATACACTATGAGAGTTCAAACCCGGTGTTGCTGTTAACAGCGTATCGAAGTTTGTCCCGAAGCGTGCTCCTTTTCTGATAATTTGGTAGTTTAAGTAGATTGAAACACGTTGACGAGGTCGGCAGTCGATTTAATGGATCCTTCTTTCTTATTGTGAAGAAACCACGTATGACGCTGCCTGTAATGAATAAAACATAATTAATTGTTTCTAGCTTAATAATAATGATAGCTAATAGTTTTCGGCCACGGTTTGTAATAGACATTATATAAGAGGTATATAATTTAATTATGTAAAACCTAAGCCCGTAGATGGCCCAGTGGTTAGAACGCGTACATCTTAAACGATGATTTCGGGTCCAAACCCAGGCAAGCACCGCTGATTCATGCACTTAATTTGTCTTTATAATTCATCTCTTGCTCAGCGGTGAAGGAAAACATCGTGAGGAAACCTGCATGTGACAAATTTCATTGAAATTCTGCCATATGTATATTCCACCAATCCGCATTGGAACAACGTGGTGGAATATGTTCCAAACCTTCTCCTTAAAAGGGAGAGGAGGCCTTTAGACCAGCAGTGGGATTTTACAGGCTGTTGTTGTTGTTGTTTTTTTTGTTGTAAGCCCGTTCGCATGGATGGATTATTTGGTTCGACTCACAGGAGTAAATAAGTCTTCTGTAAATTTCTTGACAGTTAAACTGAGATTTTAACCCGTCTGACTTGCGTCTGATGGAGTGTTCGGCGTAAAGTGTGTTCATGTGGCGGGAGGTACTGTTCTTACCTATAGTGTCACCCGTGTCTTCGTCGTCGCCGACTTCCACGCAGCGGATCGAAAAAGGAGGCTTCAAATGTGCAAATCCAAGAACCGGTGGTTTCGAGCACGATGTCACGAACTATAAAAAAATCAAAAGTATATTTAGATACGAATGAGTACTTTACTTTGAATAAACATAACATGATAATAATTCTATATTAAAATAAGAATCAAATAAAAATGGTTTTACGAAAGTATTTCGGGGTGAATCTTCGATAGAATCTGTGATTTGAACCCAATTTTTTTTTATGGTATATGTCGGTGACGTGACGGTGTCGGTGGACGAGCATATAGGCCACCTGATGGTAAGTGGTCACCATCACCCATAGACAATGACGCTGTAAGAAATATTAACTATTCCTTACATCGTCAATGTGCCACCAACCTTGGGAATTAAGATGTTATATCCCTTGTGCCTGTAGTTGCACTGTCTCACTCACCCTTCACACCGGAACACAACAACTGTACTGTTATTTGGCGATAGGATAACTGATGAGTGGGTGGTACCTACCCAGACGGGCTTGCACAAAGCCCTACCATCAATAGGTCATGACTTCAACCGTATGCACACCTGTATTGAGCATGTATTGTGTTGTATTCATTAAGAAAAGATACTATTTTTCGTAATATTTTAAAATTGACTTGTCTCTGGATGGAGTAGAGTAGTAGAGTCCGTCACGGTAGAATGCGTAAGCGATCCCGTGATGCCCCCCCTAGAGACGGAGTGGGTTCCGCTGGTTTTTTAGTGGGTATTCCGGTGCCTTCAGCGCTGGCGAGCCCCACATACCCCCAATACAACATCATGTGGGGGAAACGCGTAATGCGTTTTTCCAGCGAGTAGTAGAGTCAGTGAGTGCGTCCGTCGCCGCGTACCTTGAGGAACATGGCGCGCTCGTGCTCGCTGAAGTCGCGCTGCAGCACGTCCCACAGCCAGCAGACGACGCGGTGCGAGTCGTGGAAGCCGCCGTAGTACTGCGTGTGGCGCCGCAGGTCGCGCAGGTCCAGCGGCACGTTGTCGCCGCTGATCAGCCGCTGCAGCTGCGCACGCACACACGCACACACACACACACGTTACAAACGACTCAAAAATAAAATAGCCACGCATACGCACACACACACACGTTACAAACGACTCAAAAATAAAATGATCCCCTGTTCTACCGTATGTTGAATGCGCGCACACGCACACGCGCACGCGCACACGCACACACGTTACAAACGACTCAAAAATAAAATGATCCCCTGTTCTACCGTATGTTGAATGCGCGCACACGCACACGCACACGCGCACGCGCACACGCACACACGTTACAAACGACTCAAAAATAAAATGATCCCCTGTTCTACCGTATGTTGAATGCGCGCACACGCACACGCACACGCGCACGCGCACACGCACACACGCACACGCACACGCACACACGTTACAAACGACTCAAAAATAAAATGATCCCCTGTTCTACCGTATGTTGAATGCGCGCACACGCACACGCACACGCGCACGCGCACACGCACACACGTTACAAACGACTCAAAAATAAAATGATCCCCTGTTCTACCGTATGTTGAATGCGCGCACACGCACACGCACACGCGCACGCGCACACGCACACACGCACACGCACACGCACACACGTTACAAACGACTCAAAAATAAAATGATCCCCTGTTCTACCGTATGTTGAATGCGCGCACACGCACACGCACACGCGCACGCGCACACGCACACACGTTACAAACGACTCAAAAATAAAATGATCCCCTGTTCTACCGTATTAAAAAAATTAAAAATGCAAGTTGTAACAATGAATTATAAATGTATAATTAGATAATTCCTTTCCTTTGATAAGTTTTCTAACACATTGTCTTTATATATATTGTATAAAGAAAAGCGGTAACCTGATGATACATATTACTGTTAGACGGTAAAATATACGGTTTGGGAGTGGTAGCTACCCAGACCACCAATAAGATGTCAAAATCTTCCATTTACAATAATTTACTTACACAAAGTGACAATAACAAAATTCAATATAATTACCTCTGGTGTTGAAAATAGGGAGAGCCACTCTGGATTTATAATCGTCCTAAAACCTTTAATGAAGGCATTCGTCTGGTCTTTGATTTGAGTATGCATACGGAAATGTGCCATTAGATGTATGTAATTAATTCTGCAATAAAAAAAATACAAAATAAACTTGGCTGTATAATGATAAACCTGTGATTCCTGTCAAAAACAATTTATAAAAAAAACGTAGTTTGCTTCAAGTGTTTGCAGTTTTATTAATTCTATATTTAAATATCCATAAACAATAACGTATTGTGTGTAATAATAAGGTTCAAAGTTTAATAGTGTAATTATTTACTTGTTTTCATTTGTAACAGGTATAGCTTTTCCTCCGGGTACAAGTTCATGTGTGACAATTTCTCCTAATCTTTCTTCGTCCACCGAAAACGTTAGTTCTAGGCTTGAGATATCCCCCTGAAAAATCAAATACAAAAATACTTTAAAAACAAACGTATTGTTATATTTCAATAAATTTATGGAAATATATATTTTTTAATACATTGATAACCATACTACATAATATTAGGCAGATTCTGCCGTCACTGTCAACAACACAGGATGAAAACACAGGTTTAAAATTTCTACAGCTGGCTGTACATTGTTAGAGGAATCTTCAAAGGTCCACCGAGGTTTGACAAAGATTTGGTTTACACTAATAAAATGGTTAGATATAAGTTACAAACTTAGATAAACTCTCATCATCATCATTTTATTTGGGGTCGGCGCAGCAAGTCTTCTCCTTCCATACTTTTCTCTCAGACGTCATCTCAGAAGAAGTAACATTATTTTTAACCATATCGTCTTTCACACAAAAACACGCTTAAATATTTAAATTGGAGTTAAGATATAAGTGATATATTATCACCTGGAAATGTTTAATGTAGGTGAGACTGCGGTACAGGTCTCTGTCGAGGGACGGCAGCTCGTCGATCCAGCTGTAGAGCGCTTGCTGCGTCTGCCCTAACACCTGACTCAGGAAGAACGAAGCGAATGGCACGTCCACTACTATACCCTGCGGATACAATCATATTGTTAATAATATTCAGTAATTATACCCTGCCAACCCACATATTTTCTATCAATTTATTATTTTATTTATGTAAAGATGGCGTAAAAGTCAAATCATATCAACTTATATAATTATTTATACATATTTCACTTAGCAGATTATTAATTTTAAGGGACGTTACATAAATTAAAAATATAATATAATTACAACCAAAATATATAATATATATTATTGTCTCACTATAATACTTTTCCATAAACGAAATACTAGAAAAATACATTTAAACATTTATATTATATAAAGTAAATAAATTTTGTAATTATAATACAATTTTGAATCGTCATAACACCAGTTTCGACGGTAGATTCTACAAGAAAAGAGTTCAAAAAATAATAAAGTACGAAATGTACTCATTCCAACATAAATTGGAAGTTTAAATTATCTTTTTTATACATTTTAAATGTTCGTGTAGTCTATTCCAACTACAATAGGAATACAAGTAGTATTACAAATAAACTTTTTCATTGTATGGACCTGATATAATTATGATATCTTAAATAATCTCTAATGAATATCATTATGGATCCGTGAAAAATGGCGTTGTTTAATGATAAAACAGAAGCTTTTTCTTAGAAATAATTGTAAAAAGTACCTCATAAACAGCCTTTCCGAGCATACGTCCGATAAATTCGAATAGCTGAAGGTGATTTTCCTGCAGGCACGACGTCGGCGACGGGTACAGGCGCTCCTCGCTCGTCACGCGGAAAAGGTTCAGGGACGGATCGAAAACACGCTTTATCGTCTCCTCGAGAAATTCTGAGAACAAATTTACCTATAAAATTAAAATAATGTCAAGTGAAAGTGAAAAATGGTGTATAATTTAGTGCACGTAGTATATTCAAATGGAATTTACAAGATAAGTTTGTACGCTGTTTTGTATTCTGAACAACGAATCATAAAAGAAAAGTTAGATCATAAAAGACTTTTAATTCTAATTTTATCACAAATTAATAAGTGCCATTGTCGTTTCTAAAAATATCAGGAGTCGCAAGCAGTGCTACAGTATAGTCCACTGATGATGATGATGTCGTTCGGTCAATTTAGGTCACGACATGGGAGACCAGCTGAGTAGTTGACTCAGGACATATTATAGTGCACAAGAAAATGCGCAAACGCATGCACTTTCCAGTCCATCACTCAATCGATGGGATGGCAATGGTTTCCGAGGCATGGGGGTGAACACACTTTCAACTTCGGTTCGCCATAATAGGAGAGTGAGGTAGTGAGGGGCGGTACCCTTGAAGACGCCGTCCTGGTCGATGCCGGCCTCGTCGAGGCCCTGCTCGTTGATGAAGCGCACGCGCACGACGCCCCGCAGCGCGCGGCTGGGCAGCGCGGCCAGCTGCCGGTAGCCGTCCTCCACGAGGCGCGTGCGCCGCACCGTCACCAGCGTCGAGCGCCCGCCGCACGCGCGCTCCGTCAGACCCAGCACCACCTGCCCGCACACGCACACACTCATCACTCACAGCCGTCTCCTTCTATTTTTGCTATCCGCACACGCACACACTCACAGCCGTCTCCTTCTATTTTTGCTATCCGCACACGCACACACTCACAGCCGTCTCCTTCTATTGGTATAGCTTTAATTGACACATTCTTAGTAAAAAAAAATAATGTCTTCTCAAGAAGTTCTCAAATGTTGTTAACTCATTTCATTTGGTTTGGTTTTAATTGACCCATTCTTAGTAAAGAAATATGTCTTCTCACAAACTTCTCAAATATTGTTAGCTTATTTCATTGGGTCTGTTACTTAAAACATAATAAAGCAATAGCAATTTCGTTCCAACTCGACCAACACAAATTTGTTTGTCTTTTTTTTATGATATAGATTGGCGGACGAGCCACCTACTGGTAAGTGGTCACTATCACCCATAGACAATGACGCTGTAAGAAATATTAGCTATTCCTTACATCGTCAATGTGCCATCAACCTTGGGAACTAAGATGTTATGTCCCTTGTGCCTGTAGTTACACTGGCTCAATTACCCTTCAAACTGGAACACAACCATACTGAGTACTGTTATTTGGCGGTAGAATAACTGATGAGTGGTACCTACCCAGACGGGCTTGCCCAAAGCCCTACCCCCAAGTAACCCGTAGTCTGTTTCAGTACATCACCATATCGGCCTTTAAACGAGAACGAGCCCTGGTACACGGTACAGTTCTGCGCTTACTCGTCAATATAATATAAAAATTGAAAATTTACCTTTTCGTCGGCTACAGCTCGCCTGAACAATCGGACCCGTTCACCGTGCGCGATCATGTGCGGTGTCTTCTGAACTAAGACCTGCAAAAGAGGGAAATTTACAACTGTTTAACATAATAGGATTTTAAATTAACATGGTTATTTTTATTATAAAAGTTATTAATTTCGGGATAATCCAAATAAACTTATTATAGAGTCGAGATGGCCCAGTGGTTAGAACGCTTGCATCTTAACCGATGATTGCGGGTTCGAACCCTTAATTTGTCTTTATAATTCATCTCGTGCTGGGCGGTGAAGGAAAACATCGCGAGTCTCGTGAACAAGACATTCGTAGACAATGTCGAAATATCGAGCTCCACCGAACAAAAATAAAAAAAACATGGTAAATATCCCGAAATTAATAACTTTAATGTTTAACATAATGCTCTCACAGTGTATTGCTTCCTAATGGGGGGGGGAAGTATTGTTTACGGAGGTCTTATTATATTGCTTTCTATAATACCCACACAACAACAACAGCCTGTAAATTCCCACTGTTGGGCTAAAGGCCTCCCCTCCCTTTGAGGAGAAGGTTTGGAACATATTCCACCACGCTATTCCAATGCGGGTTGGTGGAATACACATGTGGCAGAATTTCAATGAAATTTGTCACATGCAGGTTTCCTCACGATGTTTTCCTTCACCGCTGAGCACGAGATGAATTATAAAGACAAATTAAGCACATGAATCAGCGGTGCTTGCCTGGGTTTGAACCCGCAATCATCGGTTAAGATGCACGCGTTCTAACCACTGGGCCATCACGACTCAATACCCACACATGTGTGCTATATAGAAGGGGGGGGTCGGTACCTGCTGCGGCTTCTTGCCCTTCTCGAGGTCGGCCATGAACTGCGAGTCGCGGATGTCGCGCACGAGCCAGTGCTGCTGCGGCGCGAAGGCGCGCCGGCAGTCGCGCCGGTACAGCGCCAGCAGCAGCGTGTGCAGCGACAGGAACACAGCGTTGTGCGCCAGCGTCTTCAGCTCTGCGGGCACACACTTACATCCACAACCGCGCCTGCGATCACGCTGGCTCACTCACCCTTCAAACCGAAACACAACAACACTAAATACGCTGTCTGACAGGTTTGCACAAAACCTTCCCCCCCAAGTAATGTTGGAAGGGAGAGGTTTCCGACCTGCTGCGTGTTACGGTATTCAACATCTAACCTTTAGTGCTAAACGAAGCTCTTATTATATCGGTCACGTGCGTCCGTCCAATTGTCTTAGTCCAATCTTAGCGAAAATACTTAGTTGAAAGGAGTCAACGAAGCAAAAAACCAGCAGATATCCATAAATAACACAAATCCTCTGCAATAGGCTATTTGACAATGCGAAAAATAAATTGTGAATAAATGTAATAAGTGTATATTTATGAGTTTAAAAATGGTTATTTATTTACCAAACGAAACATGAAAATAATACTTAATTTATTCAAAAATCAATAAATAAGAATGCATTTTTTCAAACGTTTGTCACGTGACACAAAACGCTCCTGATTGGCCGGGCTTATGATGAAGTCCCTTTTTGTAAACCTTGCTTTTCTACTATATGTACCACGGATTAAAATACAGCAAAGTGACATCACCGACCCCATTGCAGCACCACATTGTCCAAGTAGCGTTTTCGCGTGTTATTTAAATATGAAATTTTTAATATGATATTTTTCGGCTAATATGTACTAGAAATAAAAAAATCAAATTTTACTGGGATCCTTAAGCTCTACTAAATAATATAAAATGGATTTTAAAAACCAGTAAAATAGCCTAACGTTATTTACCGCGTCTATGATCTCTTTGATCTGACACAACATCTTTTGTAATCTAAGCAGTCGTGACTGTCTTCCTAACATTTCATTATTAATTACAACGTATTTCAGTACATCCGAATAAAATCAAGGATATTAATACCAAAAAGGTCTTATTATTATCAATACTATATAACTCACCGAACAATTGTCCTATGATAGATTTGTATATGAACATATTTAAAAATTGCGACATATTGACGAAATCTTGCAATTTGAAAGGATCTTGCTTTTCATACATTTCCATATCGTCCAATATTCTGAAATAATAAACATTTTTTTTAGTAAATTATTATCATTTATACCTTAGAAACGTGATAGGGGCTCGGATTTAGAAAACTGATGATATTACCTTACTTACTCATGTTATAATATTTTTTTTTATTACATTTTTATTCATTTTGAAGACAATTTCTCAACATATTACATTTTTATTTCTTTCGAATAGTTAAATTGTTGCATTCCAAATTTTTAATGATGGACACAATAAGATACATAGGCATCAGTTCTTATTTTTACAGGCTGTTGTCTATGAGCTATGAGTGAAGATAGGAGATCTGAACAAGACCATAGGTGGCAAACAAGCAAGAGGATCGCCTGATGGAAAGTGAATCACATATGCTAAACTTGTCTCATTTAGCTGTACAAATTATGTATTAAAAATGATAGTTAAATTTATATAATAAATAATATTCTGTTTATTCCAAATAACAAAAAAAATACAGACGACTTGATAACCTCTTCCTTTTTAAAGTCGGTTGAAAACAGTATATATGGCAATGTGTGCCGTTAAATTAACTCACGTTACGTAGTGCGTCATACAATCAGAGAACAGGACGAGCATTTGAAACTCGGGCGCAGACGCCTTCGTGTTCAGAGCTAGCAGATCCAGGAAAGCCTTCAGGCCGCTGTTTGGTCCCAGGGTGCAAAGGAACTGCCAGAGAGAGTACAGGATCTCGTCTTGATTGCAGAGCCCTGAAACAAGAAATTTCCCTGTGAGCATTATAAATAGCCAGACGTACAGTAATCGCATATCACGTCGCTCATCCAGAACGATATCGTCACAATAGGCTATTTGACTGGTTTTTTTAAATCCATTTTATATTATTTAGTAGAAGTTAAGGAACCCAGTAAAAGTTGTGTTTTTTATTTCTAGTACATATTTGCCGAAAAATAATGATATTTTTAAAAATTTAAAAAATTCCTTATTCAAATAGCGCGCAAAAACGCTACTTGGACAATATGGCGCTGCAATGGGGTCGGTGACTTTCCTGTATTTTAATCTGTGGTACATATAATAGAAAAGCAAAGTTTACAAGAAAGTGACTTCATCATAAGCCCGGCCAATCAGGAGCGTTTTGTGTCACGTGACAAACGTTTGAAAAAGTGCATTTTTATTTATGACTTTTTGAATAAATTAAGTATTATTTTCAACTTTCGTTAGTAAATAACCATTTTTAAACTCTTAATATACACTGATTACAATAATTCACAATTTATTTTACGCATTGTCAAATAGCCTATTGCAAAAAAGTCTAAAATGATTTTTTCATTCCAAACGATCTAATTTCGTACATACTTTCGAGTGTAATATTGTCAGAATTATTGCTATATAATAGGTTGGGGAAAACGTTTCTTCGTATTTTATATGAAAATTCAAAAAGTTTTTTTTTATAGTTTTTTACATTTGACTAAAGTATGTAGGTGCCATTTTGTTCCATAACTTTTTGCCATCTTGTTGGTAGTGACATGATCCCATTGCAGTAAAAATTTTGGGGCTTCTGATCGAAAAACTGCGACAAGTGGTTTTGGCAGTCCTCTCGTAATGTTAACCTGACACTGCCTAAGGAATTCTGCAGAGACCGAAACAGATGAAAATCTGAAGGTGCAAGGTCAGGACTATACGGCGGATGCATTAATACCTCCCAGCCAAACTCTCGTAATTTTTGTTGAGTGGCTAAAGATGTGTGAGGTCTAGCGTTGTCATGGTGAAAAACCACACCCCTTGTGTTGATCAATTCTGGCCGCTTTCTCCCAATTTCTGACTTCAATCTCATCAATTGTTCGCAATACAGTTCTGAATCGATGGTCCTGCCGGGCGGTAACAGCTCATAATGAATGATGCCCTTTCAATCCCACCATACACACAGCATTACCTTGTTGCGAGTTAATCCGGGTTTTGCCACAGTCTGTGAAGCTTGGCCTTTGACCACGATCTTTTTCGCACGTTCTTTTCGTATGTGATCCACTTTTCATCACCAGTTATCAGCTTCTTCAGAAATGGTTCGGTTTCATTACGTCGTAATAAAGAATCACAAATGAGTACACGGTTCATTAGGTTTCTTTCAGTGAGTTCATGAGGCACCCATATATCGAGCTTTTTTGTGTACCCAGCTTTATTCAAATGAGTCAAAACCGTTTTGTGGTCAATTGCCAGTTCTTCAGCTACATCGTAACTACTAATATGCCGATCTTGCTCCACTTTTTCAAAAATGGCATCAATTTTGTCCGTAACAGGGCGACCAGAGCGAGATGCATCTTTGATATCAAAATTTCCGGCTTGAAAACGCTTAAACCAAACTTGCGCTACTCTCACAGATACTGCATTAGGTCCATAAACATCACAAATTTTTTCGCGGCTTGAGTTGCATTTTTACCTTTTTTATAGTAAAATTTTAAAATGTATCGAATTTCTTCTTTAGATTCACTCATTTTAACAACAACAAAAACAAATGAAATACACAAAAATTCCTAATTTTAATTTGGAAGTGCCTTCTTTAAAATTAAAACTTTTTAATGATACCAAAACCAGTCAGATACAAATGGTATAGCCAAAGAGATTACAAGTTCATACATACTATATGCGAAAAGACTTTTTCCCCAACCTAATAGATGTCAATCAAAAACTATTGAAACAATTATTCTTGCAATTTGCAAATTTTTGCAATTGTGACGATGTCGTTCTGGATAAGCGATGTGTTACTATTACCTCTGACTCAATTGACCAATAAGCAAGATTAAGATAATATCCTATCGGGAACACAGTGCCGGTAATGGTCTGACGCCCCCTCATTGGTCAAATCAAATAGCGTGCTCTTCATAGGCTTATTGTTACACACTTCCTTCCCTTTTCACGAAATAACTCCCACAGGTTATAGAAAAGCGAAAGGACACTACACATCAATAACAAAACGCATTTCAACGTTTACTACCACCGCACTTTGCCGTTTCTTGGTAATTGTTGTTGTTGTCAATGATAAATATTTTGTATTAATACAAAATATTTATCATTGACAGTATATATTTTTTTTATTTATTTATTCGTTTAGCATGATACAAAATAGCAACAAATTATTATAGTTGACGACGACCTCCGTGGTTGAGTGGTGTGTACACCGGTTTTCATGGGTACGATTCCCGGCCGAGTCAATGTACATTATCATTAGTTTTCTATGTTATCTGGGTGTTTATGATACCGTCGTTTCTTCTGATTTTCCATAACACAAGTGATTTAGCTACTTAAATTGGGATCAGAGTAATGTGTGTGATGTTGTCTCACATTTAATTTTAATTTTTTAGAAAGCAATGTCACTATGAAAACATCATTCAGTCAATCCTCTCTCTTTTAGCTTAGAAAAAAAACGCCAAATCTTATTACCTTATTCTTCTTAGAGATAGGTGTCTTTTGAACCGTTGGTGGATTTTGAACTTGACTATCAAAAGTATTTGTAATTCTTCATTATTAAATAAATTAATATTGAGTTTAAATATAATAGTCGATCGTTATCGAACGATATAAATTTATTTTAAACACGATTACCATATTTGGATTACAACAACAGCCTGTAAATTCCCACTGCTGGGCTAAAGGCCTCCTCGCCCTTTAAGAAGGTTTGGAACATATTTCACCACGCTGTTCCAATGCGGGTTGGTGGCATACACATGTGACAGAATTTCTATGAATATTGTCACATGCTGGTTTCCTCACGATGTTTTCCTTCACCGCCGATTACGAGATGAATTATACAGACAAATTAAGCACATGAATCAGCGGTGCTTGACTGGGTTCGAACCCGCAATCATCGATTAAGATGCACGCGTTCTAACCACTGGGCCATCTCGACTCTATAATAATTTTATTTGGATTATTAGTTCACATATTATAATTACTATTGAATAATATTATATTACCTGTTAATATGTCCAGTTTAACCTGAGACATCGTCTGTAGAGCGGTGTGATACATCGAACATATGAGAGCGACCTTAGTGCAGTCAGGTGATCCCAGCTTCCTGAAGTTTTTGCTGGAGTTACCTCTGCAAAAGTATATTGAAAATAAATAAATCATATAAATCATTACAGCGAGGAATAGTATCAAGTTTTTTTAAAAAAAATAATTGTATTTTGAAACAATGACTATAGAACAATACTTTGAAAATTACATCAATATATATATATTTTTTGTTTTCGCAATTGCAATTGTCATCGATAGTAGGCATTGTCACAAGTGACTGCAGAATATGTCTCAATTCAATTTGAAATTATGGAAATCAAATATCAAATTATGAAAATAAGTTTTCGGGTAATTATAGTACGACACAAATTAGATGTAGCATCGGAAAATGCAATGGAATGAAAATAAAACCGGTTACTGCCGATTTACACAACCAATAGAAATAGCTTCCTATCGCGCCATTCGACGCTATTCGTCGCTATAGACTATCGCGTCAGGGAAAACAAGTCCATTTAAATCGACGTTTCAAATTGACGAATATATTTGGTCATATGATATTACAAGTTATTACGTTTGTGCAAAGATCATATTCGCATGAGAAATCAATTCAGATGTGATCGGTTTTACGAATTTTGCCGATGTTACATCTAAGTTGTGTCGTACTATACGTCACTCATGTACAAAAAAACATTGTATAGTCTATTCCTACTACAAGACCAAAAACAAATAAACAACCTTTGACATTGAATTGACACTATGTGGTTGTTCGAGAGTTTGAATAATCTATGATTCATGAAATAATAGATTCGTGAAATATTGCGTTTTTAACATCGCTGCTAATGTAACATTGAATTTAAAATTAAAGTGCATATGAGTAGTCAAGTGGAATGGTGTTAAATGTATCTTAATCCATAGACACAGATTTCTTAAACCTAAGTTAGTAACTTCGAATGTTTTATTTGTGTATCATTATGAAATACAGGAACTGGTTCAAGCTTCAAAAACTGAATGACGGTTCTCGACACGGTATTCCGACTCAAAAAGCCACATGTTCAAACCTGACCCCTTGGGCTATTTTCATCTCCTCTTAACCCCAGCTTTAAACTTTTGAAGGTAAATAAATATAGCAGTAATGCCTTAAAATGGGGTATTGCTAATAATTCACCTATTAGTTCTCGCTTCGATTGCTCTCCGGATGAACGATGCTGGGTTACTAGTCTGCACTGGAGTCGAAGGCTGAGATGGTCCAGCACCTTCCTCTCCCGTGATTCCCGCATCCAGCATCTCCTTCAAGGGCACACCGAGGAGCTTTTTCAGCATGGGCGTGCCCCACAATAGAGACAACTGACTCCTGAGATTCCCCATCGCGGGGGGAAGGTAGGCGTCAAAGCTCTGGGAAAACCAGCCCAGGACCGGATGCCAGTTGCTGAGGTTGCCTTTCTTGCATACGACATACTGTTGGCAGCTGTCTAGGAAACGGGTCACAACAAGCTGCGGGAATAAAATTGTCATTATTTTATTGAGAACTTACCTATTGTATAACAGCTGGAGATCTAGAATACTTATCGATAATATTACTTTGTCTTTTTTTGGCAGTTTAGATCAATCCAGTGGAGATTCTAATAGTATATTATTATTTAATGACTCTTTTGGAGTATTTGTTGAATATCACAGAAGACAAAATCGCAAATTTAATTAAAAAAATTGGGTATATTGCCAGTTATTCTTAGTGGTATCTATTTCAAATGTACATTAACCAATTAACTTTCATTTTGATAAGACACTAAAAAAGCACATTATTAAGAGCGCAATAACGCGTGGATCGTCGACCCAGGCAAACACAATTGTCATGTGCTTAATTTATGTTTGTTACTCATTTCATGATCAGCAATGATCGTGAGGAAACCTACATGAATCTAATTTAAATGAAATTCTCTGACATTCGTCCTCCAACCCTCATTAGAACAACGCCTTTGCCCAGTAGTGGGGATATTTACGTAGGCTTATTTAAATATAACTTGAGGCCACGCTTCAGTGATTACTTACGACAAACGTAGGGTAGTACGTCCCGGGTTGTGCGTGATCCCGCTCAGAGTAGGCCAGCTGTATGAGGTTAGCGAGCAGGCATAGCGCGTAGTTACCTTCCAACGTATTGAATACGATACGCATATTTTGATCCGCACTCAGAAAGTCCACGCATTTGTCGAACATCGAATGCGTTCTGAACGCCGCCATAGACTGAAAAACAATGTTTATCCTTAGTAAATGGTTTGTCTCTTTCTGTCATTAGTAATTTGATTTTAAAAAGAATAAGACAAAACATCGTGTGCTATATATTAAATATTTATTATTGAGGTGATGGACCTCTCTAGGATCAAAATTGCTAAGAATGTACTGATTTTTTTTTATAAATTCACGTGATGCTGCTGCGGAATTTGTCTAGTATTTTAGAACTTTATTATAATAAAAATTAACATTTTCCGAGCAATCTATATATATAGATATATAGAGCTGAGATGGCCCAGTGGTTAGAACGCGTGCATCTTAACCGATGATTGCGGGTTCAAATCCAGGCAAGCACCACTGTATATATGTGCTTAATTTGTGTTTATAATTCATCTCGTGCTCGGCGGTGAAGGAAAACTTCGTGAGGAAACCTGTATGTGTCTAATTTCATCGAAATTCTTCCACATGTGCATTCCACCAACCCGCATTAGAACAGCGTGGTGGAATACGTTCCAAACCCTTAATGGAAGAGGAGGCCTTAGCCTTAGTGGGAAATTTACAGGCTGTTACTTTACTTTACTACTTTACAATCTATATATATAAAATAACAAGTCCTGACTGACTGACTCATCATCGCCGAGTGTAAACTATTAAAGTTAGGGCCTTGAAAATAACTAAGGATGGATTTATTGAGTAGGCACCCACTATGAAAGGAAATTTGGAAATTCTACCTCTGGAAGTGAAACAGGGGTGAAACGTTTGTATGGAAGCCCATCACTTTTTAAGTTAAAAATATGAAATTCTATGTTTGGGATACTGATTGAAAATAAGTCGATAACTATTTCAGCGTTTTTGGCTATTCTATCCCTACAGGGGTGAAATAAGCCTGAAATTTTGTATGGTAATATATTATTATTTTGAATTAGAAACAAGAAATTTTATTTTTGAGACACTGTTTAAAAATAAGCCGAACGTATATCAGCGTTTTTGGATATTCTATCCCTAAAGGGGTGGAATAAGGGTTGAAAGTTTGAATGGGCGTTCGTCATTTTTGAAGTAAGATCCATGAAACTTTATTTTTGATATACTAATTAGAAAAGCAGGGGCAGGTGAAATAAGGGTTAGTTAAAATGGAAGTCTGTTTTTTTTAAGGTAGAAATATGAAAATTTATTTTTTAGGATACTGATTAAAATTAGTAGATATTTATTTATACTTTTCTGGATATTCTATCCCTAAAGGGTTGACAGTTATATAGAAATCAATATTTTTTTGTGTAGAAAGATAAAACTTTACTTTTGGGATACTGGTTAGAAATGAGTACATATATTATATAAGCATTGTTGGATATTCTACCCCTCAGGGTGGAAATAGAGGTTGAATTTTCGTATATGGGTTAGTCTTGAGGTCATTTTTTATTTAAGTTATAAGATTGTCGTGCCAATAATGTTACTAAGAGATTTAAGACCTCTAAAATTATGCAACGATACCGGAATAATAGTTACGGCACTCCATCGTAATGTCATAGGCGCTACTGTTGTCACTGATTAAACTATCTGAAATTATAATTTCATTCACCTCAGGCGATATCTGTTGCATGTGGAAGACAAGTGTAGGCACTGATAATATTTGTATGATGTACATCGTCAGCAGCTTCTCAGAGAACTGAGCCGACACGAGTGGACGCAGGGCGAGCGTCACTATCGCTGTCAGCGCTATATTCTTCAAACACACTTTCTCACGGCAGAGACCACGGAGGAGGAGAGACTGGAAAACAAATATTTGATTATTGCATCTTATATAGTCTCCAAATATTAGTAGATGTTTATCTAGATTCATTAATTATTATCATTAACAATGAACTGTCTCAAGTCTATAAACAGGTATGTTGAATGCTTATGAAAATTCAAAGGCAAATAGACTAGCATTCTGCTTATACACAACTCACATGACATTCTTTCATGCATGGATATATGGATGCACTGAGAGGTGTCTTGCTTATTTATTTTTAAACCATTCTATTTGCAATTGCACCATTTGGACATGATAATTTCAAAAGAACCACAGACTATTCCGATGGCGACTAGGATATTATTTGTAGATACATTATGTTGCTTTTGTTGTCTACCTATGGTGGAGTAATTTCAAGCTGGTATCAAAATTTATTTTTGTATGTAGATGTACAATACATACTGAAACTATTTGTTACCTTTAATGTTAAGTAATATCCTCTATGGAAGAGTGATCCCATGACATTAGCACACAACTGCGTCATCCCTCCTCTGAGCTTCTCAAAATTTTTGAGTCGGGTCAATGCCCAGGTGTTCGTAGCTGTGAAGGCTAGCAACGTGTGGAGGTGAATGAGTATACCCTGCATATCTATAGGAGATTCCGGTTTCAACTCTTCGAGAAATTGACAACATTTGTATAATAAGTCCTTTATATGAGATATCCATCGTAAGCTGGAAAAAAAACACTAATTAGTAACATTGCATCAGTATGTCCTGCTAACCTTTTTTGGTCACAGCATTCACTATTATTGAATACTCATCTGCAACATGAGATATAATATCAAACAAATATGAGCACAAACACAGGAGCATTTTTATTACTTAGTGTTTAAATAGACACAAAAACATTAACAACTGCCATAAGTCTAGCTGTTAATGAGAAGATCTCAACAGAAAAACCCAGTAGCTTATGATTAGTTTAACCCTGCGTTTAAATTCAGAACCTCAATGTTGCAGGCAAAGTAGGTTTAAGAACTGACTAATAAAGTATTAAAGCAATTGTAATAAGCATTACTAATTCGTAAGTTTTTTATGTAATTAATTTAATATACATGACTGAACTCTACTATGTGCATGTATTTAAATAATAAATCATGATTAGTTTCTGTAGCTTAATTTAAAATTGATGACATTGCAAAAAAAATATTTTCGTGTATACACATCACTTTATTGAAATAAATGTGTATGTGTAGTGTGTTGAAATAATTTAGTGTGTTAAATTTGTAATATTATTCAAAGTTTGTTGTTTCCTTAAAAAGCAATATTATTAACTAAAGTAATTTACACTTTTATTCTTAAAATAAGTTTTAAATCCATAATTAATAACAAATTTTAGTAAGCATATTTTTAGACACGTCTTAAGACATACATACATATCATTTTTTGCTTTATAAAAATTAAAAAAAATGTAAAGTTCTGGTTCTTTCCTGCTTAAAATAAGTTGTGAATATTAAATATAAATTACATTTAATGTGCTATCTTTTACTATAACATAGTCTATTTGTTTGCTTCATTAGTTTTGAAGTAAAACTTATCTTTGTGAAATATGATAAATATAACAAATTTGAGTTATATGTTTCATATGAGTGATAAAACACTTTGGATGTATAAAAGTTGTCTCATGTTCTATTTATTAAGTTTAAGTTTCAGTATTTATATTCAAATAATCAATAACTATACCTGTACTCCTTATTTAAAAACACGCCAACGTAAGATATTTTAACAGATTCCGAATGGAGACTCTGCACTATATACTTGCAGAGTTTCTCAAACCTCTTCCTATCCCTCTGATTTTTAAACACGAGAAAGAGACGGCATGCTACCCTGTACACGTCCAGTGCCTGTACTAGTTCCTGTTGCTGGTGTTCATCTTGAGAGCTGTGACTAACCAAGTCCGGTAAGAGTTGGTCAAAGTCATTTCTGAAAATAAAAACAATTTAGGAGTTAACAAAAGCAAAAATGTTTTATTACTTCTGAAAATTATTAGTTTTTATTACACTTCATTGTAAATACTAAAAATGTCTTTCCTAACCAAATATTTTAGTAATCAAAGTGTTTTATAATTTTAGTATAATAATTGTACACATACTTCATAATTGTTTCAAGAAATAATGATATGCTTTGAACAGGATATTCAATTGTATAGTTCGATAACCCTCACTGACATTAATTACATCTTGAACATAACATATAATTATACAATAATCAATTTGCCATTCCAAGACTATCAGGCCAATATCGATTCTAATAAGATATATTGTAATTATAAGATTGAAATATGAAATGTAAATATATTTCAGATTGCATTGTAACATTACTCACAAAATAAGTTTGATGAATTTCTGTTTGGCGAGCCAACCCCGTACTATTGCCTGTATTTTAATTGCCGATTGTTCTCGCTTTTTTTCAAGTGCTCGCTCTTCCCTTGCTGCTTTTGTCTGTTCCAAAAACGTATCTTTACTGGTAATAGATTTTGAAAACATTTTATAACTTTATATTGCACACAAAATATGGCTTTGTTTTCTTTTTGGATTAATCGCTGTCAAGATAAAGGGCCATCTAAATTCATGATAGAACACGATTATCGCTGTAGCTGAATCATTTTTACTATGGAACGGTATATTTGACGCTGAAAAACACGGTTTGTTTATTTCATTTCGTTGGTAAAGATGATTATCATTAATTTTAGATTTTTTTCTGTCGCTCTAGGAAAAAAATCAAGACTGTTTGACAATTGACAGCTCTTGTTATGTGGGTTGCCACATAATATTTATTAATAAGATGCCATATTTTAATTTTACTTTAACAAACGGCAATGTTTGACTATGAAGTAATAGTTTTAAATGAATAATTAATTTTAAATTACTTTACTAGTATGATTTGAGGTATATTTGTTTTTAAACAATTAACGGGTTACAAGTTCCTTAAAAACTTTGAGTCACAGTGTTTGTTTTCCTCAATAAGTGTTGCATGAAAATTTACATATTCGTAATAAATGTCGGTTATATTTAATTACTGAGACAATGATAAATGATAATTTATGTATATTTTAAATTTCTGTCTTTGAATATTATACCGTTAAGCTTGATATTTTTAGCCACGGAAACAATAAATTTATGTCAATTTTTAAAGCATAATTCATCCAATTTTGATAACAGACACAATAACAGATTTGATAACAACATTTTTTTAACTAAACAGGTACTTTAATTAATTCAATATATGAGTAATAATAGATATATTTAACTTAAATATATATTTATAGCGCCATTGATACTATATAAATCTATTAGTTCAAACTACAATTATTCTGAAAACAGAAGATAAAAAATCAAACAATAAACAAACAAATCAAATATATATTTCATCTCAGACCCATCTTAACCCAGGGGTTGCGATTGACCGAAATGTTCAGAACTTACATCTTCGAGGTGTCTAACTTTAAGAAGTTTGTGATATTTATAACTATATTTTGATTTTTTACTACAATTATATTTCGTTTTGTTTTACTATAATAGGTAAGTTTCTAACTTTTTATTTAGTTTCTACATGCGTGCACTTTACTCCAAACAACAGATTAAATTATTGTTTTTCGTTTTTTATCAACATACCACATTAATACGTATAAAAAGAAGAAAATTGCTCACATACCTACAAAAATAATATTTTTGGTTGAATTATATATAAAATCTGGGATATTGTACCCTTACTTCGGTTAATTAGTTACTAAGTACTGCACTTACTTACACAATAAAAACCTATTGAGTATAAAACAGAACTATCCACTTTTAAATTCAAACTGAGAAAGTATAACTGAGACACGCTTAGTATCATATATTATAATGATGACCGGGCTCAAAAGATGACGCTACGCATACAAATATTTGTATTACTAACACGAGATCAACGGAGAATATTTTATACTCAGCATATCAACAGTTAGTGTTACTCAACTAGGTTTCAAACCTGCCATCTTAATGTAAATAATTTTCTGAGTAAACCTACTAAGAAATAATCATTAAACCACTATTTTTATTTTTTTTATTTTAAAGTTTACTTACAGGAAATTCCATTGCCTTAGATACTTATTTAATTTAAAAATATATTAAAAGTGCTTATTAACATACAGCAAGAGACGAATATAGCGTGTTTTTACAAAGTGTTAAATTACTAATATTCATTATATTCATAATTAATAATTATTATATTCATAAATCATAATAAATAATAAAATATATTGATGTTTAATCTATCTTAAGTCAGTTAGATGTTTTTTTTTTAATTAGGAGTTAAAAAACATTATTATAACAAAATCGATTAGCATAGAATTCTCAAACTCATTAATAAACAGTATGTATATACCTACCAACCTTTACTCGAGAGTACTCTTTAGTGCAGATCTTTTTCTGATACTCAAATTTATAAGAGTAAAAAAAATGTGGGAACAGTATTAATTAGGTACTAGGTGTCATTAAAGTGGCGAAACGGCATGAATATGGACAATTATTTTAATTAAATTAAGAAACGATTTTAACAAATGTAAAATAGGTCAAGATCGCAAAACATAAAATACTTGGTATTCTCATAACTCTGACTGAACGAAATATAAACGTTTATATAGAATCATATATTATATATCGTACGGTTCCGTATGATTTTTATTTCAGTTTATCTAATATATATTTTATTTAATATATTCAACTAAGCCTGAGTAATCAGTAAAGTAAAAATATATGTATGTATATCATCTGAGTCGGATTTAAGGTCTGAAAGCCCCCGGGCCACAAAGCAGTGGGGGCCCTAGAAAACCAGAAGCGTGAACAACCAAATAATTATATTATCATGGCTTAATTACTTTTTCATTTCAATCACTAAGCTGTGATTTATTTACTTGTATCGTTAACTTTTAAAATATTAAATAATAACATTATTATAATTAGACTATATCTCGGTATTTGTTAACTTGCTGAAAAATGTGGCCCCACTAATGTGGAGGCTCCAGGGCAGTTGCCCCGGTTGCCCTAAATACGGCCCAGTATATCATGCAAAGTTATTTAAAAGTAACAGCCAGTAAAACTGATCAGAAATGGCTTCTGTTTCTTTTATTTCAATTCCCCATTATGAGAGATATATTAATAAGACAAATACAAGTTCTTCAACGTAAAGCAGGAAATTAATTATAACTATGAAAACTCAGAGGTGTTAGTGCTGAAGACAAAAACGATTCAAAATATTCAAGTCCGTCTGTTTAACTTAGCTTTTATTTTGAAGAAAATAATGCAATTAGGTATAACGAAGTCCATCAGTCAAAAATCTAGTTAAATAAATTATTTAATATATAGGCTTGTGTTATTATATGTGTGTGTGTTACAATATGTATATTCATCGCCAAAGGGGGTAAAACTTTGGATGAAAATTTGCATAGAAGTTCGTCACTTTTGAAAATTGATAATATGGAAATTATTATTAAAGAACATAACCTATAAAATATATATAATAAATAATCTCTGCTTAGTGACTAGTGATATAATGGAATACCAACTTAGTATCTACTTAATAGTATCTAATTATAACATTGTTAATTATAATTTTTTACAAAAGATTGAACTTGAACAATCTTACCAAAGCATATATATGTACATATGTACTCTATATGTACATATGTACGGATTTAAGTATTTTTGCATATGCTAAGGAACCCTAAAATGCGACTTTATGTAAAGCTATCCCGCGATAGTTTTTGTCCGTTATCATTTCAAAGATTATTATCGATAAGATCGGCCATTATCAACAATCAGAAATGCAGTTTCGAAATTTCGAAACACAAAAACAACTCCAATTCGAACTTGATCTGACTAATTAGTTTTTGGTAGAACCAAAAGCATTTATGCTACCCAATATAGATGGTAATTACGCAATTAGGTAGTAGAATGGAAATTGGGTGCTTTTCGTAAATGGCAGGTTAGTATCTGTACGAAGGACATTTTGATCAATGATAGGTTCAAAAATGTTGTGAATTGTGATCAAATATTTGGTGATAGCATATTTCTCAACGAAGTAATTTACAAAAAAATATTCAACATTGTGTTTTAAATGTTGTTGGGTTGTTAACACAACCAAAAATAAAATTATTCTGGAAACAAAACGAAATAACAATTGTTAAAAGGAGTGAAGCTAATTAATTACGGCAATAAAATTGTTTTTAAATAAATAAACAAAGGATGCGTGTTCTTAATGTAAATTAAATTTACATAATTCCCATAAGCAAAGCGTATTTAAGAAATGTTTGTAAAGTAATTCATTCATACTTTACGCTAAAAATATGCTGTTTCAATTGTTTTGTTTTTGTAATATTTTTAAGAAAGTATTTGAAAATATTGTCCATCCACCGCATCTCAGTTTCCCTTGTGTATTTGATTATTTTATAATGGTTCATTCACCATTCAATCTGCATTGACAAATTCATCAAATCAAGTTTGGCAGTAAAACTGGTGTGAAGACTCAGATTACTTGATGAGCTTTGAGCGAGTCCATCAACATATATTTTTGAAATGTGTGAGCCAGTGTCACTACCGGCATAAGCGGCAAAAAATTGTCCTCAAGGTTGTGACGCTCTGACGATGTAAGGAATTGTTTAAAGTTCTTATGGCGGTAATGTCGGTGGACGGTGATGACGAATTACCAGTAGATAGCCATTTACCCGTTCACTTACCTATTTCAAAAAAAGGAAGAATCTGAGAACTGAACCATCGGAAACATCTTGCAAATACCTGTAATGAAAAATAAACAAGGATTTACCTACTTCATTATAATGCCTTCCAAGTATTTATCATACAACTAGCATTTCAGATCACGGCACACCTTGGCAATAAAAAAGCAAGAAAGACATTCCCGCTGAGTTTCTTCTCAGATCAGAGTTATTTAATTCTGAACCGATGATACATTTTTGTCAATCAATCAGCAGGTCCACTGAATACTTTGACTATAGAGTCAAGTTCTTGATTACGATTTTATGAGAGCAAACCTTTTTTTGAACAGGGTTTGCATAACTCCGTGAGAAAGTGTTAGCTGAACAGATCAATAAGATTTGAGCAATAATTAGTATCAGTCAAAAATATTTGTGACACATAACGCTATCTAAAGAATGCACGTAACTCATTAAGTAAGCACGTTAAAACTTCGCAAAGTTCGTATCCGGTGATTAAGGCGGAGTGATTAAGTGCAGAACAAAAGAGTGATAAGCTATTTTGATTACGTGCGGGGAAATGATAAGGATATCAGAAGGATTCATATCCCGAAATGACTCGTGACGTCATACGGTTCGTCATTTTTCCGATGATTTACGATTATTGTTTTTTTTATGGGAAAACTATAGCTTCAAAAAAAATATAGCTAAAGGTGATCTATTTGCAAAATCGTGGGTATTATAATCTCCGGCACATTTTTCAAAAACTATAGCATATATGGAAAAATATGAAGTGATTCCAAAAAACCCACGTACCAACAGACCTATATATAAATTATAATCTTCATAATTATACGTCAGATTAGATATAATAGGTACATAGATATTTTTCTTTTTAATTTGTAACAATATCCCGGAGTTGTGGTTTTTACAAACAAACAATACTTTGGCATTGATTTCATAAATTTTTTGGGATAGACTAAAAAGCATCGTGTTATTTATGACAGTTTGGTTTATCATACATTATACTCCTATTGATGAATAACAGTCCTCAATATTTAAACAGGAAACAATTAAAGTATTTTTTTTAATTCGGTGACACGCGATAAGCCCGAAATATAATAATTATATTTTGTTAGGATATAAATAAAATTTGTACTTACCTATCTTTTGTATGATATTGTATGCTATCTCTAAATCATTAATCTAAATGTTCTGAAACGTTATTGAATGAATACTCAAAGCACCCGCGACCCAAAAAAACACAATACTTTTTCTTTGTACGATTCTCCTTTAATTTAAACGCTATATGTAGATTCTTATTATATCCGTACGAAACCAGAACGGGTGTGTAGTAATCGAGCAATATTAAAGACATGTTTTGATATTTTCACCTTTGGTGACCCTATTATATGTAAGTTTTATTTTTATTTTGTCCTTGTTGTTAATCCTCCGGTGTTAATTAACATTCGATTCTGCGAGAATTAATATGAGTGAGAGTTAGCGTCTCCGAGTAATTACGACTCATTTTTTCATCCTTTAATTATTTTAATATATTAAAGAAAATTAGGATTTAAAATTTGTCTCGTCTTCACGTTTAGTTTGACTTTTGGCGTCGGAAGGAATAAGTTTGAAGTCAAAGTAAGCGCTGCAAAGGAAACACATATAATCATACGTAGCTAAAATAATTATACCATAAATGCCAGTATGGAGCGTCTTTTAAGGAAACTTGACTTTCACTCCAGGGGTTAAAGTTTAATTTTGAACAAATAGCTTTGTAAAAATATAGGCCTGTTTGACAAGTGTTTTTTTTATCTTGGTTAGTAAGTATAGATCTTTTCAGTGTTTATAGAGACTAATATAAAAAAAGTTTTTTTTTTTATGTAGGTAGCTCAACAACAACTTTGTTGACCAAACAGATTGAAATTCCGAAATATTCCTGAATAATGCTAAAATGAGAACGAGAATTTCTTTATTTGTTTGTTTGACACGGTTAAATGTTTTAATTACTCAAACGATCAATATTAAATGCTTAGACGATATCAGGGGTACTGAAAGGGACAGAATACCTAACAATAGCCCTCCCTCTCGCACGCGTTCAAAGTTACGGGCGTAAACTAGTTAAAAACATTAAAACAAAAAAGTACACGAAATAAATAATATCACTTTACTGTTAGATGTAGAGATGCCCTACTGTTTAGAACGCATCCATCTTAAGAGATAATTGCGAGTTCAAGACAGACAGACAGACATGCACTGAGAAAACCAGCATGTGTTTAATTTCAATGAAATTCTGGAACATAAGTATACTGGAGCAGCGTGGTAATAAGTTCTAAAACTTCCCTACAAAGCTTGGTCCAGCTGAGACAGTTACAGAAAGTTACTGACTTTTACTTTACTTTATATGCTATGTTGGGCATTTTGCATTCGAGAAATCGATCAATTCATATATCTTAACATCGCCCGACCAAGCTTAATTGCATTTCGAATTACAGATTAGAGATAATCAGGTTGACAGACATTGTTGTTTGACAAACCGATTGTGTCGATAATACGTCGAACGAACGTTATTGCGAAATTGTTAAAATATATATTTCATTGTACAAATATGTATACTATATGTAAATAAAATAAATAATCAATACATTTTATTATAACTTATCTTCTCTGAAACACCGATTATATATATAACTTGTCGCCCGCGGCTTCGCATGCGTTTTAGGATGTTAGTTGTCAAGTGTTAGGCAAAAAAGTATCCTATGTCCTTCCTTGGAGTTTAAGTGTGTGTTCGGTCCATTGGTGGTCGTGAATGAGCGACAGACAGCTTTACTTTCACATTTATAATATTAGTAGAGTATAGATTACAAATGCAAAAGTAACTGTCAGACATCGGACCAACTCACGTCTCCAAGGGCTTTCTAAGGCACAGGATTGTAGGAAATAGCGATTCTAAATCTAGACCGCTACTGAAAAAAATACGCTTTACTTATCTTTCTATAATCTATAAATAAGACGCAATGGAAATTTTCTTCCTGATTTGATGGATTTGACCAAAGAGTTGTGCCCATACAGATTTTATATAATAACATCATTAATTTATTTCTGTTTTTGAATTCAAATAGTATAAGGACTAAATTGTCGAGAGTATCCAATAAAATAATTAATGCTTGGGAGAGGAGAGTACCTATTTACTTATTTTATAAAGCGTGTATTTTTATAACTATTTGATAAACCTGCCAGTCGAAAGTGTGTAGCAGATCTACTTTTATGGATCTGATTTTTGGATTGCATTGCAATAACTGCCATAATTACAGTTGTTTGTCTTATAATGTATACTCTATTTCAACGGAGTAAAGGTGAATAAACAACATTGAACATGAACACTAAATTGACGCGGCTTCATTGGCCCGTTGACGAAACTGTTATCGAAATTTTGGACGTAAAATTAAAGTGGAAATAATTAGTTAAGTGTTGTACTATAAATAAAGATATACTAATCATAAACTTTTAGTAGTAATCAATAGTACCTGAGTTATTAGAACATCTTATAAAATAGGTAAATCTGACTTTAGTTTATCTTTATTCCTACTTCCATAGGAACAATATTAACTTGGTGGTAGGGCTTTGTGCAAGCCCGTCTAGGTATGTTTTTTTTAGACAAGTAGCTACTATAAATAAAGATATACTAATCATAAACTTTTAGTAGTAATCAATAGTACCTGAGTTATTAGAACATCTTATAAAATAGGTAAATCTGACTTTAGTTTATCTTTATTCCTACTTCCATAGGAACAATATTAACTTGGTGGTAGGGCTTTGTGCAAGCCCGTCTAGGTATGTTTTTTTTTAGACAAGTAGCTACTATAAATAAAGATATACTAATCATAAACTTTTAGTAGTAATCAATAGTACCTGAGTTATTAGAACATCTTATAAAATAGGTAAATCTGACTTTAGTTTATCTTTATTCCTACTTCCATAGGAACAAAATTAACTTGGTGGTAGGGCTTTGTGCACGCCCGTCTAGGTATGTTTTTTTTAGACAAGTAGCTAAAACACTTGTGTTATGGAAAATCAGAATTAACGACGGTACCACAAACACCCAGACCCAATACAACGTAGAAAATTAATGATAATCTACATTAACTCGGCCGGGAATCGAACCCGGCACCTTAGAGTGGCGTACCAATGAAAACCGGTGTACACACCACTCGACCACGGAGGTCGTCGTTCGTTCCACCCACTCATCAGATACTCACCGCCAAACAACAGTACCTACTTGGTATTATTGTGTTCCGGTTTGAAAGGTGAGTGAGCCAGAGTCACTACAGGCACAGAGACATACCATTTTAGTTCCCAGGGATGGTGGCGTATTAGCGATGAAAGGAATAGTTAATATTTCTAACAGCGCCAAAGTCTATGGTCGTTTGGGACCACTTACCATATGCTCGTCCGCAAACCTATAGGGATTATACAAAAAATAGGCTACATATAAACAAAGGTAACAGATAAATGATGATATTGATCTATATTACAAATTATTCACACTTTGCTGTGAACACGAACAAAGGGAGGTTCTGACGAGTAAGCTAGATGCAAATACGCAATAACGCAGTTAAAATTATAACGCATAAATGTTTTAATTGGTCACAGAAATTACATAATTGCTCTGGACTTGTGTTCGTATTTAGATATAATTGCGGTCATAAATAATACAGTTAGTTATTATACGACTCTTGGTTGTTTTTTCGTAACGTTTTTCAATTTAACGAATTATCAAAGAAAAGTACTCACGTAATTATGCCGTCAGCACTATTTGAATTTTTAATTCGAATTTTCTAAAATACGAGTCGGTATGTTATTTTTCTTACCTGATTAAAAAATTATATGTATTATATACATATAATTTTTTAATCAGGTAAGAAAAATAACAAATTAAAGCTAGTTTTGTTGCCTGTTTTCTACCTAATGTATCTTGTATTGTTAAAAATATGTTTAAACTTTTTTCATTGTCTGTCTTTCTATAATACAAAAGGATTATCTTTGGAATTGAAACCATTTAGGCTATGTGGCCGAGAACATGATAAAACTATCAATATATTAAAATAAAAAAAGTGTTCATTAACTGCTATTGGTTTTTTAGATATGGTACTTGATTAATATTTATTTAATTGAACATATTTAATTGTGACAATTCATAAGATAACTAGAATTATTTTTTATTACATTAATTTTACATATTTTATTATTTACACTTAAATTAAATATTAAATTTATTATTAATCAAATGTATTTTATTCAAGTCAACTTTATATAACTTTATATTTTTTTTTATTTCGTTAAGCAGCCTTCTCCTCAACACGGCAAGTAGCTCTCACAAATATCAATTAAGTTGCCACTCAATTAACGACACAAATATCATAATTAGGACATCAACAAACGTCTGAACGTAGTATTTCTTTTCGTACGTAATTACCTATAAACTCCGATAGTTCAATTTAACTTAAAATATAATAATTTCTTAAAAGATTGCAAAGAAATTATTTATAAATAAATAATTTAAAATTATCTTAATGTAATTATATCTATACAGATATATGGAGACATCATATAACAGCTTTTAAAAATAAATTTAAAACAACCGACCGTATTATGTAGATGACACCTAGGTGGTCTGTCGTTTAACATTACTCACGAAAATTCCAGTCGGAAAAAAAGAGATGTTTCCAGAATCATGAATTCTTAAGAGATCCGAAACAGGAGCACACTTATAAAACCTTAGCTGTGTGTACTTATGGAGTTCATATATATTAGAGATATTTTAATTATTTAATTGTATGTATTTACATTTATCGAGTTAATTGACAATTTGAGCTCCAAGCTGACAATGAACATATTTATCGTTGAAAATAAAATGTTAATCATGGGTTTGTTAAGTCATGTATCAAATACCACGTCGAACTATGTTTATTATGAAATAGACAAACATTCACTATAGTAACGTGCGGTGTTCACTGTGTATTTTATGAAAAGGTGGTATCTACCCAGAGGGGGAATGCACGAAGCCTTTATAAATACCGGTTAGGATATAATATTTATAATAATCATCATAGACTTTTCTTATAAGGTAGGTATAGAAGTCGATATGTGTGTCGACACGATTGATTGATAGGGAGTTAAATGTATGTGTTTACAAATGTAAATTAAATAAATTGATATTAATACTACTTATACTAATAAATAAATTAATTAAATACTAATTATTTTTTGTACTAAGATACTTATAATCTACCTTGCTATAACTAAAGACCAATCT
This sequence comes from Vanessa cardui, assembly GCF_905220365.1. Classification (NCBI taxonomy): domain Eukaryota; kingdom Metazoa; phylum Arthropoda; class Insecta; order Lepidoptera; family Nymphalidae; genus Vanessa; species Vanessa cardui. The sequence goes on along the minus strand of NC_061133.1, from coordinate 11,540,797 downwards.
TGTGAAAGATAAAAATTACCAAACCAGTCGTGAAATTACCTAATATAAATTAAATATAACATTTTATTAATACAAATGTTATATTTCAGAATGTGTGTTAGATAAACATACCCACTAAAATATGATTTAAAACACCCCTTTTGGCTTTACCGCTTTCGAGTAATAATAATGAGGATTTATTAATGAATTGATAAGTACCTACTTAATAATATAATCTCCATACAATGATATATAAAGGACTGCAACATAACAATTTACATATACATAGGTATTTGATACCTACACGTACATAGGTATTAAAAAAAAATACATGTATTAACATATATAAAAAAAGGTATTGATATAACGACCATGGATATCAGCATGATACACTTAAGTCGAATTAAAGCGATTATTGTGCATTGCGCGAGATACGATATAGCTTCGCGCGATGAAATCAACTGCTTTCTCATTTAATATTTGAGCTTTTCCTTTTATTACTAAGCAGATGATGTATTTGGTATTTTTGGAAGAATGTTAACAACGCCTAACTTCTTTAATAATTATTTTTGTCATCTCTTAACTTTTTCTAGCGCTTGTCAATTTGTTACTTGCACTTTTTTCAATAAACCATTTTAATTGTTGTACTCTAAATACCTAGTATTATTTCTATAGGTACTTATCATATTTGTCTTGTGTTTGATAAACAGGTTATTTAAATGCGTTATCAATTGATCCACGATGTACTTACGTTTATTTGTAGGGATGTATGACTGAATGAGAAAACTCATTAAGCTTCAATGAAATATTGATTTATTGAATTGTCTTGAGTACAAAGGCCGAACACAAAAAGTGTTTCCCATTTTCTACATCCTCACTGACTGTATGTAGGTACCAATCTACTTGTTATTCGTACCTTATATTAATATAGGTATGTTATATGATTCATCATATATCTAGGTAGGAGCATACCTAAGCAAAATCTATGTACCTATGTAGGTATAGGTATTAATTGTTATATTTTGCATATTCCTGTATTATATTAATTTTGAAAAGTTGTTGGTAGGTGTAATTTCTGTAGTGAAAAATAAATTCCATTTTGTTCATACAACCTGTTTGGTATTTTAAACAAACAGGTAGTTCAAGGCGAAACTGCTTATTAAATACAGTAACTTAACTATCTCATGCTGATAGATGCCTGTGTTCCATTCATAACATACATTAACAATAGACCTTCAACGATATCAGCGCCCACGCATCCGAAATTCAATTGGGGCCGATCACCTGCCAAATATAAAGGCGGGCGGACGGGCACAACGCTAAATACGAAGGCTTCGACGCCCGCCGCCATTAGTCCGCAACCGGCCAATCAGAACCGACGGGCGTGGCCGTGCGCACGCGCCGCCCGACTGTCCTCGCCGTGTCAGTGTATACGCAGCTGTCGTTGCATCACAACGCGTTTTGTTGTCTTAACTTTTTTCAATTATGAACTTTTTTTGATCATCGCGACTGTTTCCTGAACTATTTCTCATTTTATAGAACAGTTCTTGTGATTATAAATTAGCTGTTGTAATGGTTTTGTGAAGTGACATTACGAGTGACATTTCAGAAGTTTTAATTAAACATACAAAGATGATGATGGATCAGGCACACTTCGGAGAATACCTTCTGAGGCAGCAAATGTTACACGCTGCGTCTCTTAGTAGTCTACGTAAGTACTAATTCTCCTCGATAAATGTATTTATAGTATGTCTTAATATTATGACTGAAAAGCACTAACGACAATAAGCGTAAAATGTCACATATTGCTTACTATTAAATAAACATTATATATCAACAAATTAATATAATGAATGTGTTATTATATCATATACAGGTAAGTAATTGTTTTAAAGAAAATATATTGTTTTTATGTTAATTATTTGTTAAAATTTTAGTTATCACATTTGTTTATGTGGGTATTTATATAATGCTCTTGTAGAACTAATGTAATTATTTATTTAAAGTATTATACGGATAAGCAATATGTCATTGAAAAGTCATTGACTTTTAATATAGTTATTAGGTATGTCATTAATTATCGAATAAAATCGATAGGGAATTGGGTGCGCGTTGATGTCTTTTAAAGGAATGGAAAGTTATATAAATATTATTTGGTGTTCTGAAACAACTACGTAGGTTCTCATTATATTATTAGTAACTATTAATAGCTTTTATATATACATATAAACTGTATAACAAGTAGGTATTATTATTTTACGATATAGTTAATTAAAGTCTGGCAATTTTGACGACGAAACTACAGTATCAAATTTTTGTCAAAAAATAATATTAAAACGTTTTGTTTTAAACTTAAAATAAATAATTGCGTAAGAGGACCTTCACTTAAAACATTCCAAATGATGTAATTATCTACCGCTAAAGGTTGTAAGCAACATACGTACCTACTAATACTTTTTAATTATTAATAACTTATTTATGTAATAGAATTAATGTGTTCAATTTGTTAATTCTTATTAGGATTAACATTTGGAATGGTGTTAAATATGTCAATCAAGATATATTTTTCACTAGTTAGTCATCAATATTAAAATTTTTAATTTTTATGCATTCAATTAATTTTAATTTTTAAGTAATTAATAAATTTACTACTACACTACACTATCACTAATTAGTGAACTCAGCAGCTGCTGATTTTCTTCCGGATTCTTGCTTGTAGAATCTATACCTTGAACTGGTAATCATACATTTAACTTGATCTTATTAAATAAACATTTAAAAGTTTGTAAGGGTGAACCACCTACTTTAATAAAGTATATTTAATTTTAATTATGTATTGTAATCGTAAACGATCTGTACCAAATCTTATATTTTGAGCTACTGTTAAAAGTTAAAGAAATATTTCTTTTATGAAAAGATATACGGTTGGATTTTTAATATATCTAGGTTACTTATAACATTAATTGTGTATTTGTGTATATATTACAATTGTAATTATAATATAATATCGTATTATTTTAATAGATGCGAAAAACACAATCAATACTATCCCCGGTGGTAGCTTCACTTAATATAGTATGTTAAATGACGATTCAAAATTGTTAGTCTACTTGAAATTTGAATTTAATTTTGATGTGAAGGGTAAGATAAAATATAATATGTAATTCTATGAATAAAATCAAAAAGATTAAATAATATTTATATTTATGGAAATATTAGGTAGAGCCATTATATAACAATGTTTTAGATAAGAACCTTCTATACTAACTTTTCTTAGAACCAGTTCAGTCGCTTTAACTTTATTGTCTAATAAATTTCGCATTTTTAACGTTACAGCATACAATTAACGTTATTTATAAAACTCGTAAGTTATAAAATAAACAAACTTGAGTTGTTATATTAGACATTGATTTACTTGAAAGTTTATGGAGCTTTGATATTTCTATTGCGTCTATAAAATTAAATACCATGAAATTATTAAACAACGTTTTAAAACATCATTAACGTTGTTTCAATTTATAACTTAAAATTAAACTCATGATGATTTATAGATAAATGATTGAGATGATTCCGTAAATAGTCATATTTGACAGATATACAACAATGTTTATAACTAAGATATATGGACATAACATATAGTAATAGCATACTTATTTGATAAACAGTAGCCTGTGCTAATAACATATAACAATATGAACCTCGCGTGCACTCAGATGATCACTATATTTACGTACTTTTATTTAATCACAAGCTTTATTTAACTGTAATTGTGTGCGGGTCAAAGCAAATGAATTTTAAGTAATATTCACACAAACATGGAAAAAATTAGCACAATTCTTACCAGTGACGAAATAATTAAATAAATAAAATTGTTTTAGTACCTACGTGAATCAAATAAAACGTTATTTTTAGAAAGTCATTTTTTAACTGAATTTGAGTATTTAATAGAGAACAAAGAAATAATTATTGTTAAGTAATAATTCCTATTTCACTTTAGGTATAATATAACATTTTAAGGTAGCTGGTACTTATTAATGTAATCTGAGCTTATCTGAAGTAAGTTACTTTTAAATTATACAACAATATAATCATACTTATTTAATTTTTATTTATTAAACATATCAACAGTCTGATCTTGCTTCAATATTTGTAGCTAAGTAAAATATGGGTAGCTAAATAAATGTATTAGACAGTACATTTATTTGCTGTTAGGTTCCGAAGTCACTGAATAGGTTTCAATGTAGTTTGATGTGGAGTAACTTTCTTGAGTAAATTACCTTTTCACTAGGAAAATGAATTTCGAAACGCAAGCATGATCAACTAAAGAACGAACTCAAGATCAGCCTTATGAATTAGAGATAACGTAAAATATTAATAAACAATATTAGATACTTTACATGTGTATAAAATATTTAGTATTATATATATAGTATATATAACGTAGACAATGCTGTTTAATAGATATAAGAGTTACAAAATTAGTCAGGCACTTTTATTTAAAACAATTATAACACGTGAATATAACATTCTTAAAAAATATGTAAAGTAAAGCGGTACTTTCCTTAGTTTACTAATAAAATGCAAAACAAAATCCTTTATATGAGATCCTGTGTAATTATTAACAAAAATGAACTCCCGAGCATCCATAAGTCTCTCATATAAACGCTAAAAGTGATGCGATTAACAATTTTATTCGTTTTGTTCACTGATATTAATATTAGTATTTTATTGCTAACGGATACTTGATGAGACACGACTTGATCAAAGACACCGCTTGATTGCAATTACGAAATATAAGAGGCCAGACATAATAACACAAGTTTATACCTTCTATACATAGCAATAAGAACTTTATTGGAATGTAGAAATATGTCCGTAATAATGTATACTACAATATTGCATACTACATTATAATCTCGATAAAACTAAATAAATGTATATAAGGCGTGTATTGCATTCTGAATTTAAATGCTTCATAAAACATATTGCACAATTTTTTTTGTAAACATTTACATTAAATGTGACATTCTTAGTTTTTGCTACAACTATAGGTAATATTTGAATAGAATTTAGTTTATTACAAATTATTTAATCAAATTAAGATATTAATATGTATGTTTGTTACGTTTTAGGTTTTCCATTTATTATTATATATTCTTAATATAATTATTGTACTGTATATCAATAAATATACTAACTGTGCTCTAAGCTTTTCCGCGTGAAATTTCAATTACAATAAAGGTTTTATAAAGTTATAGTGCTTGAAAATATTTAAAAAGTATACAGTATATGTCATATTATTTTCATATTATTTGCCTGAGAATCCAAATTGTCATTTGAGAAACATTGCTAATCTTTGTATCACTGTTGTCCGCGGATGAATTACTCAGGAGCCGTGCACTTACATATGTATGTGTTTTAAATGTAACATTGCAATATATATCTATTGCAACTATAAATTATTACGAGCGTTTATTTAATTTTATCTATGAGTGCGTGGATTAATTCTTGCAATTGAATTTGACACGCAATCGAAATGACAAACTTTATTTCTACATACATATATGTAGCTATATTGAAAAATCTCTTATGGAACAATGTAACGATTCGTTTTGTAATTCGATTCCTAATTGAATGTGATTAAGGACAATAAAATATCAATATTAATTTACGTATAAAATATTTAACCTTTAATAAAATTTATGGGTATCTAAGTGAAACGCATTATCTTGATTTGGACTATTTTCTACGTAGATACCTAGGTATTAAATTGCAAATATAAGTGCAATTTTAAGTTTTTATTCTAACGCGAGGGGCATGCAAAATAACATGAGTAACTTAACTGAAACTGCTGTAATAATAATAAGTCCAATACCTACAGAATGTATTACGGATAAACAAGCGAGTCTGCGGTAGGTAATACTCGCTTTAGGACAATAACTATGAACATAAAAAAACACTGGAAAATTACTCAATTAAGTTTTTACTGAAAAGTTTCATATGTAAAGTAGTATAAAATATTTTGAAGCCGCTGGCGTTGAATGAGATAGATACTCGTATGTCCAGACGTTTTTGAATGCATATTAAACATCATATGGCTACGCAAATGAATTAGCCATTGCAAATTCAATTAAAGACATGGTCTTCGAATTACTGTAGTATCAAAAAAATATATGACGACATACATACTGTTAACTACTACATCGGAATTTATGTTTAATTTATTACGAAATGAATGGCAAAACGACAAAAAAATGTCATGAATATTTTTACAATATTATTTTTATGTGTGTTTATTACGTATTAAATATTAAACAGCGTATAATTTTTAGAGCACCGCGTTGGGGCAGACGCAGAACCGCCCGCGTGCGAGGCGCGTCTTCTCAACGGAGATCTCTGGAGACGTTTCCATGATATCGGCACTGAGATGATTATCACCAAAGGGGGAAGGTATGTCATATCTTTTTATTACATTTCCTTAAAACAGAGCGTAAAGTAAAGCAACTTATGACAATATGAGTGTTGAAATAGTATATTTATTCATAAATATAACACGTAATCAAATCCTTTTAGGTAAATATTAAGTATGTCTTTTTAATAGTTTTGGATTTTTATTACTATGATACAAAATGAATAAAAATGAATCAAATATTATCACGTTTAACGCAATTTGTTAGTATAAGTATAAATAAATAATAAAATATGGTTATTCTTCATAATCATAATGACTTTGAATGTCATATTTCCATGCAGGCCTTCTCGTGAATTACATCCGCGTCAGATGAAGCACGAACTTTAACTTTAGAAATTTAGTTAAATGTTACTTTTAAGTTCATGTAAACGTGTCTTGATTTTTTTTATTTTAAGCCTAAATAAAACAGGCAATATTTACAAATATAATTCTAACTTGAAATAATTTGACCAATGATAATAATATATAATAGGTACAAAATTTATATAGTTTTTTTATTTAGTAAGGTATGTACAATTGTGCATATGTAGTTAACAGTGTATTGCAAAGAGTCCCCGAACATTTTTGTACATATGTATTTACGCTATGTTAATTTTGAGAACTTTTTAATTTCATTTAACATGGATGACACATACGATTGTAAATAACCAAAAATAACCTAATAATCTTTCTATTATCAAATATTATATTAACAATTTTATAGCCATAAAACGACTCTAGATCCTGTAGGATATTAAATGGGACATTTGTCGAAATAGTTTTCTGTAATTACTAAGCAAGCTGCTCATCTGCCATAAATTTATATAAAGCAACAAAAACTTAACGAAAAACCATTAGGGCTGCCGAATCTGACGCGGAGCTTGTTAACGAATAATTTGGGTCCGGCCGGGACCTCCGTCATAGACAAAACAAACAGCTGCCTGTATAGCAATTTGTGCATTTCTCTAAATGGCCGAGCACAAATTATACCTTATTATAAGCTTGTTTGCTTTACGAGTGTACCCCTTCAATTATTTTTTTTTCGTCATCAATAATGTGAAACGAAGATTTGAGTTTGAGCAGTGAAGAAATTACACGTTCGTGCCTCAGCGCCTCGCCCGTTTCCTGCTCTCGGCCGTCGACTGCCACGCGATTTTCTCACTCCCTATTAGGCATCCGACTCTTCATTAAGGTCAAAGAAGCCTTGCTTTAAAGTAAAAATTACGTCGCATTAAACAATCTCTGACCATATTTAAGTTCGGAATAATTCATTTTTAGGATCATCTTAATTGAATCTCCTAAATAGATTGATTTACCCGAATATATCTATTTAATATGCAACACTGGTGAGCATATGAGGCTAGCTGCAGCCGATATCCAAGCGTGCTATTCGCGAACGCGTAATTAGGAACAATCATCCCTGCGCCTGTCATCTCCTACACTTTTTTATCGGACGCGAACAGGACCACCGTGCGGTTGGCCAGTATTTCGATAATTTACCGCTTTATCCAGACGTTAGTGAATCTCGTTAACTGCCCGCACCGGTCTAAAGGTCACTTTTGTTTGTTTTGTACTAATGAAGCCGCGCGAGAGGCCGGGGGCGCGCCGGCGCCGGTCCTGGCGCCATAGGAATCGAAATGGGTCAAAATATTTAATTTATTTCTCGTATTGAAGGCTAGTTGCGTCCGCGTGCTGGCGGTAATTGAGTTATTTCACACTAGCACACGTTTCGTGCTTGAGAAACACTACAAATTGGTAAGGCTCGGAGCTTTTAGCGCTCGTTCGAATGAGTTCTTTATCCCGAGATAGAGAAGTAGGGTCGCTTCCTAAATGGAAAGCGCAAACAGAGAGCGCTGGGCGGTTCGTTTGTGCAAGCGCGATCGGGTGGCAGGTATATAGCTAAGTTAACACCTGCCACATTCGGCCGCCATGCGCTTGCTTTATGTATTACTGAGGATTTGTAGCTAGTCCCATAAGTCTTCCACCTGTGACTGCTAATTAGAAGAACAAACAATGCGCTCACCAATCCAACGTATGCTACGAGGTACCTTCTCATTAGTTTAAGGTTTTTTTGAGTAATAAGTACTAACAAAACTTATACGAGTCTTTGAGTGAAACGTACTTTAAAGTTTTATTGGATCATGAAACTCAAAACAAATAAACATCCCGGCTCCTAATAACAAACCACAGAGTATACAAAAGTGACATGTTACATTTGCTCGCTATCCGAAGATAATACAATCCCTAATAATCGTCGTACAAATAAACAAATACTGTTTAGGATAGAATAGGTCATTTGTTTTTTCTTGAAACCGAAATATGACAAATGGGCGAGGCGCGCCGCCGCAGATCGCTCGCGTGTCGTCGCGCAGACCTCCCGCCATTTTAAAAACAAACAGACAACATAAAAACTCGTTATTTATTCTCGTGTTATTCCGAAGGGAAGGGCGCGCCCGAATTCGCTTGAAAAAATCATAACTTATAATTAAAAACGTCTGAGGTCTTGCGTTCGTGTTTTGTTTAATGTGAAATCTCGTGTCGCGACTGGGCCGGCGCGGCGCGGCGGGACGGTCAATCACGTAAACTTTATCGTCGCTTCTATGAAGCTTATGAGATCCGAGATATGTGATCGTATCAGTCATATCCACGATTTCACATCGCGGATGAATGTAGCTCCGTCCCGGCGCTTATTTTAACAGAAATACCGATTAATTGATTCGATCTGTGTCGTAATTAAAATGGGTGATTAGAGCGCGGGGAGCGGCGCCGGCGCCTCAAAGCGTCTCAGCCAGCATTCCTTTTGTTTTACCACGGGTCGTTTGTCGCCTGCATGATGCGTGGGTCGCACTCGGTCTCGCTCTGGGCCAGGGGGCGGCACGATGGAGTGAGCGAGAGGTGCGCGGGCGCCGACCTCCTGCGGTGCCGCCGGCCGCCCGCCGCGCGCCCCGCCCAGCCTCGCAACACTAATAATCAGATTATGACAGCCCGAGTCTCAACCGCTTCCCCTGTACTCCACTCATCACTCTTCACTGTCTCCTGAAAATTTGACAGCAGTATTTCACTTATCCAATCACTGCAATAGCTGAGATCACGAGATAGCAGCTCCATATGGGAAACGTCACGATATATATCTCGTTTCCAATTCCGTGTCGTCTGACATCTTATTCGTGTCTAATACGAAAATACCAACGCTAAGATATACAGTAAAAAAAGCATTCAATATATTAAAACAGATGGCACAAATTTTTATAAGAATTCAAAAAAAGTTTCTAAAATAAAATACTCACATTTTAATAAAGTACTCAAAAAAAAATACATACCTTTATTTTACTTCGCGCAATTACTGTCAAATCGTAATATCCGTGAAACGAAGTTATTTGTATGACTCAAATTTGATTGAAAACGTTTAGTGTAATAAAGGCTTTGGTGACGTAAGAGATTGTGTCGTTAAATGAAAAAGCGTAACGTCATTGTAAGTAATGGTAAAGTCTGAATCGGAGGGTCGAAGGGATTTGGAATCCGAAGCACGCGCCGCAAAGTCGTCGCCACCGAACGATCATATCGCAATGTCTCCAGGGAGCACGCACTCTCGCTTGATTAACTCCGAGTTTTCAATAAAAACATCTACCATTGCTGCTATTAAATACGATGACTTAACACGAATTTAGGCAACTCTGTCGATGGAACACATTCAACGCGAACCATACACTAAATTAATGTAGCCAAGTAATCGTCAAAAACGCAATATCATCATCGACTCCCGCGCCTCTCCTAAAACAATCGACCGTCAAAAAAGGCTAATACGAAAACAATAAATTGAATTTGGAACGTAAAAAATGTGCGGACCACAGCATCGGAGATCCGTCCACGAGTCGTTTTTTGCCGACGACAGCGACCCTTGATGATAATTTCTCATTAGGTTATAACATTTTTGTCAGTCGAAACGTCGTAAATTCCTCGAATAATTTAGGGAAGAAAGTGGTCGTGTTAGTGATGTTTTGTTTTTATGGCGCCAACGAACAGTCCGGGTTAGATCGGTATCTCCCGATACAAGCGTTTAACCCATGTTACGTGGAAGCGGGGAATTATTCTCACGGAATCCGTTCTTGTTTGCTAACAACTTGTAATATACAGATAAACGATTAACTTTACGATTCCAAATTCGAATTTTGTCACACTTAAATTGGGTCGATAAGATTTAATTTGATTTCATGAACGACGAATGCTTGTTTTATTTTCGGATTGTTTTTTTTCTATGATAGCGCTTTAGTTTAGTATTATCTGTGACATCATAGCGCCCATGGGGTTACATAAGATACATCATCTCGTACGTGTTTATATTGTAGAGCCATTTCATGCGTCTCCTCGAAATCTCTGTCATAATGGCGTAACCACTGGGTGCCTCTGTCATATAAATCATTAAAATTTGAACACGTACTAAGGTAGCGACGGTTAAAACATTCTTTGTCTTAAATCACAGATATTTAAATTTTAATATTTTTAGAATAATACAAAGTTTATCATGACTAATTTTTACCTTTTAACTAAAAGCTCTGGAAATCATTATTCATTTTAAATTATATTTTAAATTAAAAAATTAAAAAGAAGAGTACAAAAATATCGAGAACAAAAATGGTATTTGGATTTCAATCCGTGAGATCTTATCCCGCTGCAGTCGAGTTCGCAATACTATGTAAATGTGCACTGGCGCCAAACGATATCATACTAAAATCATTCGCTCAATAAATAAAGAAAAAAAAACAAAATTAAAAAATTAAATATCTTAATCTTAAATTAATTTGGGGTATATTTTTGGATTATATATAGAACCAGTCATCATTTTGCTTCAAAAATTCTCATCAATTATTTCCATTTTATATTATAGTAGATTATGTAAAGACAATAAAGTTTTTTTTTAATTTGTCTAACAATATCAGTGCTTAAGGCAGTCTATGTCGACGTGAGCCACCCGCGCGCGCCGCGATACAATCGCAGACATCGCCGCGCATCGCGACATCACGCGCGATGCGTATCTGCCTCGCTACCGACCATTGTTACCCACGCACGTTTTTTTACACAACAATGACCCTTACATCAAAAACATATCGCTTAGAATCCTTTAAATTTACTATAAAGCTTCTAATAAATACTAAGTAACGTACTGGCGGGCACTCGCACGATTTCCTAATAAAAGTGTCACTTGGGTGTCATTGCGGCCCACTAGAGTTGTGAGAACAAAACATTACAAAGACAAACCATATAGCACATTACGTCAGTGCGACATAATTATGTAATATTTTTAATTTGATATTGAAAATTGTAACTAATTCAATCAATACTAGTCGAATCGTAGTAGAATATTTTTATTAAAAAACGTATACAAATTATAAAACTAACACGCCGTCAGATAACCTTTGGCGGGCTATATATGAGTAATCATACATCAGAGAGTAACCGGCAATTGATTAGCGAAGAGTATCTAAGCGTATCACACATATTTCTTTGAAATATGGAACACGGGTTCAATGTCAATAACGCGTACGCGACAGTGTCGCAACCCGCAACCGCCCACTAATTGCGATGACGCGACGCGGCCTGTTTGAGCTCAGCGCATTACACGCCGCGCGATTCCCAGTATAATCGCCTTGATCACTCGACCGTGGACCAAGCGATCAGCGAACACCCGAAACAAGTATTCATTACATTACCAGAACAGCAGTATCCAAGTACATTTTTAATCCGCTACCGAAATACCTTAGAAATACTTTTATTACTTTACATTTTATTACCAAAATTATTTTAATGGCTAATCGATACTTTTATTGACGAAATAGTAGATAAATTTAAGTATAAAATAACGTTTAATAACAATCTAATCATAGACGTAATTATAAGTATTTACCTAGTAAGTTTATGTTGGGCGGTATCAGTTTTATGTTTATGATATGAAGCAGTAACTATTCCATTAATATCAAAGTGAAACCGCTCCAAAGTTTACACCATACGCTCCGAATTAATTTCAATTAACACACGCGGGCTTAATTGTGAATCGGGTGCGGTTCGCGTGCGGCGGCCTCTTTGTCGGCGAACGACTCTTGCGCCTTTAATTCGCAACCATAGCGAGCAGCGACTGTATATCTCTTTCGCTTCCTCGAATCGCTTCCTAAAATACAGGCGCCGTTCAAATCCATATTTCCGCTTAGGCATAACTAACCCTGGGCCTGGGGCATACGTTTGCAATTAGCCGTCGAGTTAGTTCTAGGGATTGCGGCTCTACGGTACAACGAGCGAAGATCCTGCACTTGATGGATCAACTGATTGATAGTCACTCACGGTTACGTATGATCATTCGGAGTAACTAATACGAATTCTTGTTACACAAGAAAAAGTTTATCCAATCATTATTAAAATAAAATATATAAAAGTTAAATTATTAAAAATTTTCTCTATTAGTCTTGTTGACTTACGTAGGTAAGCCTAGTTCAATACAACCCTTATAAACAGTTAGCAATGATATCATTATTTTATATCAGTGATATATTTTTCATTTTAATTTGAAAGTTAATTCTTACACACACTTTATAAATTACGCGAATTTGTATTATTAAACATCAAACTATCAACTATTTGCCAAGATAGTAATGATTTATTTTTGGCTACAATTACTAGAACTGCCTCGGTTTTCGTCTTAGTTATTCATTATGGAGAGCTAAAGCGATTCAAAACACTAATTTACATGCTTTGAAATGTCCGTAGAATCAATTTTAGCGGTTGTAAATTAATCGACGAACGCATGCAAAAGAAACTGCATGCATCAATATGTAAATCTTTAATTATGATTCTGATCTAAAAAACATATCTATGTATAAATAAATATTTTTTAAATAATAAATATTACATTAAATTAATTAAATTTTTATTTGAAACAACTATCGCTAAGATCCGTCTAAGATAAAAATCACCGCATTTCAGGTGAACATCAATTCATTCCTTATATCGTAGCTTTGACAGAATTATAATTAGAAACTGTCCGTCCTTATGGTTTGTCGTTTTTAATGTCGCTAGCCGGGTCCCATACTGCGCTCGCATTTCATTAAGGGAGTTAAAAAATTGGAAGATCTCATAAAACGGCGTGATTTATGCGCGGTCGGGAGCTAACGAGCGCTCGCCAGTCGCCACTGCGCCGCGCACCTCAACGCGTCACTGCTATGATTTCTAAACATTTTTTTCCCATATTACATTATTAAGATTGATTTATTTTTTACGAAACTATAAAAAAAAAAAACTTTCAAATAATATACATTATGCATTAAGGATACTCAGTAATTAAACATCTCGAAATCGATATGTTTGTAGATGCATATTTGTTATAAAAAAAATAACACTCGTTCAATAAAAAACACAAAGACAACGAAATCGAGATCGGAATCGCACAGTATCTCATGTTGTTATCTAAATGATCTGTTGTCCGCATTGATCGGCGTCAAAAGGCGCATAATAGGCTCTAGATGCGGCGAGGAGATAAGCTTTGTCCTGCGCAGGCGCTCCGCTTGCAGTCCGCACTAACTGTCAACTAAATTACCGCACGTTTGTCGGCCGCTTTCGCAATTTAAGGACACAATCGCTTTGAGTAACGTATCTACCGGCGCCGGCGCGCGGACTAGACTTTCCTCTTCCATTATCTTATGATAAAAGATACTTAGAGTGAAAGCAATTTAAAAACCTATAATCACTTAAGAAGGCTTTATCGTTGCGATTTAACTTTCCATAGATAATAAAATACAAAAATCCGAATACGTCTCATACTGATTTTATGCAAATTCTTTGTTTCAAGCTATAACTATAAAACAAGAACATTCGATATTCAATAATCGTGATCGGGAGTTAATTGCGGCGGTGATTTTAAAAGACAATTTTATAATCTGCGAACACATTACGAAATGGATGCAATTGGCGCACGCCACTTTTACAGCGCAAAGGCGCCGACCGCTGATTAAATATTCACAATCCTCGTAAGACCGCTTGTGGAACTTTAAATTCAGCAATGTGTTTCTAGCGTTGTCTGATAGTTATATCGCTTTCACGCCTGTCGCTCAAGCGAACTCGATCAAATGCAAATGTCTGAAACAATCATTATATATTTATATATACATGTCATGTGTTACGTCTGTCCGCTTATCTAACTATCAATCTTCTTTAGCGAAGACACTTTTTTTGCTATAACGGACCGTAAATAATTAAAAATTACACAGCACAGCCCTCGTGGGGATCGATGTTTGTATTGCACCTGCTACATTGAAAATTCTTTTTAAACAGATTAACCCCTTAGTATGTGAAATGTATTTTTTTATCAAATTTTATTGACAATTAATTACTTATCGGGTATAATCGTTATTCCTGTCTATGTCTGTTTTAATGTTTCTCAAACCTTTTGACGGTTGTTAATGTAATTTACGTGTGTCCGAACCCAAAACGTAATATTTTTTGCCACCTGCAACACACTCGGAGCAAAAAGCGGTCGATAAAATAAAAAGTTCGACTAAAAAGATAAAAGTTTTTGTCACGAACGTTATGATTGAAGGTGCTGTCGCTGATTTTAAACAAAGGCCGAGCAGATAGAAGCCCATCAAAATGCTAATACTGAGTTAGTCGCTCGGAACGATACTGGCCTTTTTTTATCCGTCCCAAAATTGGTTTATTTGTTTTGTTACAAGCACATTTCGAAGTCAACTCTATTTGCAGAAGCGACCCCGTCGAGCATATGGCATATGTCTTTTTCGAACTGGAAACGTTTATGTGAAGATTTATGAAAATATTTACAGATCTTGTTTGCATACAAATCATTACTCGGTTTTGATACAACAACATAAATGGATCCCGAACCGCCCTTTATATGTTAGCTAGTATTAACGGCTGTTGTATATTCTGAAGCATAGACGCAACTTCCACTTTATAAATTAAACTAAGCATAAACAAAACTTTATTAATCTTCAATACATTTTTCCATGCGCATTAATTATAACCTTTTCTGTCTCATCCATACTAACTTCGCTTAGTATTATTTCCCATGTAAAAAATAGGAATATTTAAAAATTATTTGTTCTTATTTCAACAACAAATATTGCCATAACATTGTTAATCAGAGTCAAAACAGAGCCGTGCAAGGTTGCTGCGATTCTCACGGGCGCGGGCGCGACTACGACCCGAGTGAACAATTTGACACATCCAGGTGTCCAATTTTTTATGCACCAGACAATGAGGGAGGAGTGTTCGAATGTTTACCCAGGCTCACATCTGGGATCAGTCCGACCGGGCCCGGACCTCTCGTATTCTCGCTAATGAACGCGACTATACGAGCCATTCGAGTAATCCTGAATTTGGGCACTCGACTCGAGAATTAGTTTGTTTATCATTCGAAAGTAAATGAAGCACATGTCGGGCACAAGGGCGCGACTGTCGCATTAACGATCACGCTGCTCCTTAACATTGAACTTGACGATAAAACAACCATGAAATCAGTAGTAAAGATAATTTGAACTCGTGAAGGGTAGGTTAGGGATAATTTTATTGCTTGTCGAGTGATGTCAAGCCGAGAAGAAAGAAACATTACCATTGGGACACGGCTTCTTTGTCAGGAGTTATCGAATGCCTTAAAATTATCCAACACATTTAACGCATTGATTTTCACAAGCTCATAAGACGTTGTTCCATTGTTTATTTAAATATTATAAGGCATCTCAAAGTTCACATTGAAAAACTGTCAGTGTTATATAATAAGCGGATACGATTGCAAACGGCTATTCGCGGTCCGTTTAGGTTTTCGAGTGCGGATGCGAGAGCGGATGTGACGGTTTCTTCCCGCGCTGTTCGCGCCTCCGTGCGGCAATTGGCGAGTTGTTACAGATTTACGACCCACTCTAAAGTTTATTCAACACGATTTTGGTGGTCCCATTGTATTCCACTAAGTCCCTACCCACCGGCGAAGCCTCCGCGGCTTAGCGCGCCCTCGACCGCCTTTTATGGCGCTCCCTTTTTATAGTCTCCTTATTTCATTTGCATTGACGTCTAACATATCGTTAAAGTCACTTGAACATATCATTTATGATTGTTACAATATCGTTAATTTGAAAAACCTAAGAGACTTATTTATCGAGGTGTAATGAAAGTTGATACTTCGTCTTTATCGTTATAGTCGATCGTTTGTGAATTCGCCGATAATGAGGTCGAAATAATTGAGGGTTTCATGTGTTCATAAATGAGAATGTAAACGCGGATATTAATTAGGGTTTTTGAGTGCTTGTATCGAGATTTTAGAGTGCAGAGAAACGCAAAGTTTGAAGAATTTAGATAACAATATTGCCTGTTAACGACCCAAAAGCCATTTGATTTTACGGTGTAAGTATTGATAGTCGGCAATAAACGTGGCATTAACAATATCTTAAACGAATACAGAGGTCCTTTTCTCGGCAGTAGCTGGCCGTAATAGGCTTTTAAAGTAAGGTCGTCGGTGCTTTTCGCATTTTGCGCTTCGTTCGTCACCTTTGTCGGCCTTTCAAAGAGCTCGATAAACGGACGAGGAACGATAAGGCCCGCAACGGTAGCAATGGATTTGTCTGGTACAGTCAACACGAGGCGTCGAGTGCGTACAAGTATTGAGAGTACATATTTAACTTACTCGCTGTTTATTTGGACGACTTCGGGAGCGGGACGTGTGTCAACATTGTCGACGTGAGGATAAGAGATTTTTGTTATCGGAAACATTACATTTAAAACATTTTTCCATTTTAAGTTGCAAAACGTTTTTTTTTTAAAAAACTCTTTCATTTAAAATCGTAGGTACTTTCCTTTGTATTGAATTTTTCCAATATATTTTTTTACTTCTTATTGAAGTTGTGAAAATAATAGAATAAAACATCCACTCACTAGGATAAATGACCGATATTTGTCGGAGCTGCGTGGCTCCTTCCATTAGATAGCCACCGCTGGTCCGCGCCGATAGCACGTAAGGCGGTAGCCGACATCGTAAAGTTTAAATGGAAGCTAATTTAGTGCGTTGTTAATTGTGGCTGTTCTTATCGTGTGCATTAGCGGCCTCCCGGCGTCCTGATAGCACCGCGTTATGACGGATGACTGAGACCCGGAGTTTGCTGATAACAATTGGGACTTTGATGGGGGCCGTGTGAGTTTTATAGGCCTGTGGTATAAACACGGCTACGTGACGTTTTTGTACCCTTTGTCTATTTATTTCGCATAGATTGGAATGCTATCATGACTTATTAGGCATTATATTAGGCTAAATTAACAAAAATATTTTTTTTTAATTAAATAAAAAAAAATCTTTGTTAATTTAGCGTTATGTGCAGATTAAGAATACAGTTAAACGCGTAACACAAAATATAATTAAGTTGACAATAATATTTCTTTATTCTCTTTAATAAGTCACAACTTTATTGTACATATACTATACAATTTCATAATTTAATTTTTTTTTCAAAGACAAACTAAGAATAAATCTATTAGGAATTATTTCTCTGTGTCATCGGTGCGTTATTCCCCAACGATATCAAATGCTCGATTCGCTAAGTAGCTCCCCGGCGGGCGTTGTTTGAGGGATGATAAGATGGCGCCACGCGCATTTCTCATTTATGACGTTCCACAAACGGGTGCCAAAAGCTCGTTGGTCAACACTTTTACTCGTATCGTGTTTTATACGCACGATAAAAGACAAGCACAAATATGTATTGTCTACGCACCATGGAATTCCGAAGTAGTAATTTTATTATCGACTCCTTTGTCAAACTGCCTCGGCCTTTATAAGCCACAAAGTTATCTTTTATAGACTGTTAAGTGTTAGTTTTTTAAGTGAAGTTTCAATTTTGTTTTATTTATTCAAATTCGAAAACACCTCCGACTGTAGACCATTCTTTTACATTTGAATGTGATAAGACGTTATTACAAATTAAGTGTCAGCGTGACGTTGGACTCTTCGAATATTTTCAGATATTAATAAATTATTCAAATATTCATATGTTTTGAAAATATTATTTTTATAAGATAATATGTCACCGTCATTGTTTATTGAGTAATTGTTTCTTTTCTTATTCAAAATAAAGTCTTCTTTAAATTGTAGATATTAGATATAAACATTTGTAATAATATAAGTCGGAAATGAGATACTTATTCTATTATATATAATAAGGTATTATATATATTTACATATATACTTTTTAAATGTAACTCGTTTGATTAGTAACTAGCTTGTACAACTGTAGGGCATGTGCTGTCTTCAAATCTCGGCTGTCTGTAAATATTGTTCGGTTTTTCAGCCAAAAATAGTGGGCCTATTGGCACTTTACAAATTTTCATATCCAACATTTGGCCATTATTAATTACGGAAAGAGATTCATTGTATTATTTATTTACAGACGCATGTTCCCATCGCTGCGTGTATCGCTCAGCGGCCTCGACCCTCGCGAGGAGTACTGCGTGTTGTTGGAACTATCATTGGTTGGGCGCCGGCGTTGGCGTTGGGCGGGAGGAGCATGGGCGGCCGCAGGAGGTGCTGAACCTCAGTCACCACGCCGCCTCATGCTACACCCAGACTCCCCAGCTCCGGGACACCACTGGACAGCGAACCCAGTATCATTTAGCAAGCTTAAACTGACCAATAACACAATGGACGCACAAGGCCATGTAAGTACATACATTTAACTTTTGTAGTATAATAAAAATGTGCTTATTTCATAACCATGCGTTCCAGCTGATTTATGAAGAATTAATAACTCCTTTCAGATCCCTGAAAGGCTTCTTCATAATAATCTGATAGTAAGTTCTCCTAAGACAACGCGTGCAATATTAAAATGAATACATTATTACAAAATAACAAAAGATAATATGTCGATTCCAAACGACGATTAAATATACATAATACGTATATGTTTTCAAAAATCTTGATCAAAAATAATTCAATCAAAAAGATAATAATACTTAATAACGCTAACGTCCAACATCCTTAACATGGGCGTAGCTACCGCCGTATATGCCGTATCAATTATACGGGGCCCCCGGGCCACGGGGGCCCCCAAAGTGTGTAAGGAAAAAGAATAACAACTTTCTAATTTATTTTATTTTACAAATGACAAAATTCTATAAAGCAATTCCTTTTTTTCCCGCCTTAAGCGTGCGTTTAAAAGTTGGCAACACTACATCGTTATGGCGGGCTGCGGGACTTCCCCGTTTTACTTACTTGTACGTTGTTGTACTTTGCATTGGATGTTAAGCCACGGAGTGCAGTGCACTGTTTATTTACGCGCTTTATATAAATGTGCATTACATTGTAATTCAATACAAACAATATTGTTCTTCTGGTTTAGCAGTATTAGTAACGATTTGTAAAAGAAATGAGTGAAAGGAAAAGAGATTATCCCAGCGGCGCTGAGAAAAGAAAAATTAAACAGAAAAGGGACGAGGTTATAAAAAAAGTGCCCAAAATTTCTTCATTTTTTCAGAGACAAGATACTGTGAGTGATTTAGATTGGAAAGGTAAGTACTACACTACTACCCAACCCATTTATTAGGGGCCCGTAGTGATAAAAAAGGAAATCTTTTAATTTCGGTCTGTCCATCTGTCCGTCACAAAAAAATATCTCCGCCCTCGATTTTCACAATTATACTGTTTTTAGGGTTCCGTGCCTTGATTAAAAAAAAACAAAATTCTAACTTATCTATAGTATCGATTTGTTTTGTTGTTTGTCTATCAGTCCGTATCGTATCGTTAATTGCGTTTTGAGAACTTCAGATGTGTAGACTCGCTTTCGAGTTCTCGTTTTGTATGGCCACTACACTACGCGCTGCGTTTAAATAGCACGCAGGTGTATAGCAATGCACGGACAGGCTGCAGTTGATTTTTTATCTACTAGTAGGTACGAGCACAATCCGCGTAGAATCTGTGTGCGTCTGAACTGAACACTCTCTAACTGTGACCCTTAGTAACGTTATTTATGTATATATAACTCTTTTTAGTTTAGTATCAAAGCATTCGTATTTATTTTTTTAACAATTACTCGTTTATATTTAGATTCTTCTGAAGCATGTTCTTCGTCACATATCCATCCAGAAATCGAGGAACCCCAAGTCAACGATTCTGATATATCTGCAGATAATGCAGATTGTAATATAATTTCATCAGATAGAGGAAATTTTGGTGACAATTTAACTGAATGCGAACGAAAAATAATTTTTAAATTGGGTCCATTTAAACCACAAGGACCATTTCCAAAAGTTTCAGCAAATAACCGACCTTTTTCAGCTTATTATTATTCATATTTCAATCAGGCAGGCATAAAAATTATAAGACCATGGTTATGTTATTCTAACGTTTTAAACAAACCGTACTGTCACTTCTGTTGGTTATTAGCAGATCGTCAAAACAAATCGTACTCCTCTGCTTGGGTTAACGGTGTTTCGGTTAGAAGCAATTTCACACAAGCTATTCTTGACCATGAAAAGTCACAGCAGCATATTAGTGCCTCACTCTCTTATAATAATTGGTTGCAAGGAAATACCATCGATACTCTATTGAAAAGTGAAATCGACAGTAAAATTATATTCTGGAGAGATGTACTGCATCGTATAATTAATGTTATAATTACTTTAGTATGTTGTAATCTACCTTTGAGGGGGCATGATTCTGATTCTGGCAATTTTATGGCAATTTCACGTCTGCTATCTAACTATGATGCAACTTTAAAAGAACTTTTTCTAAAACCGAAAGGTGAAATAAATTATTTAAGCCCTACGATTCAAAACGAAATTATTAGTTTGCTTGGTACTAACGTTAGGAACAGTATTATCTCAGAAATTAAAAAAGCTCCATTTCTGACAATAATTCTGGATACAACACAAGACTTGTCAAAAATTGACCAACTATCTGTAGTTTTTCGATATATCTCGGTTACAGAAAATGATGATAATGTGCCTAAAGAAATAAAAATCTGTGAGTCCTTTTTAGGATTCATAGCAGTAACCGATTGCAGTGCTGCAGGTCTGAAAAATGTCATTTTAAATTTGACTAAAGAATATGGAATTGATTTGACTAAATGTAGAGGTCAGGGATACGATGGAGCAAATGTTATGTCGGGTGTGTATGGAGGATTACAAACCCTAATAAAAGAGCATGCTCCAAATGCCGATTATGTTCATTGTGCTGCGCACGCTTTAAACTTGGTTTTGAACGATGCTGCGAGACATGTTCGTGAAATATCGACTTTTTTCGATAATTTAGAAAAAATATATACTTTTTTTGGCAATAGTATAAAACGATGGGCTATGCTAAGTGACGATTCATCTGAAAAATATTTGATTACCCTTAAAAAGGTATGTCCTACCAGATGGTCTTCTAGGAACGACGCTTTATTAGCAGTAAAGAAAAATTTTTTACTAATCATGAAAACTTTGTACCAACTAAATTTAATTTCAAATAAAAAAGATGAACGTGAAGAATGCAAAAGTATAATTAATATTTTAGAGAGTTTTGATTTCTTAGTGCTCGTTACATTTTTTTCTTCACTATTTGAAATTATTAATCCTGTTTCTAAAGCTCTACAGCATGAAAATAATGACTTACAGAAATCTAGTATTTTATTAAGTAATCTTTTAAATAGACTGTGCCAATTAAGAAATCAGAATTCATTTAATAGTTTGCTAAATGAATCCAAAGATTTAGCAAAAGAGTGGGGAGTAACAACTGTTTTTAAAAACAGTAGGCGAAAGACAACGAAGCGTTTTTTTGATGAGTTATCACAAGATGAGAGAATTTCCGACCCGGAATCCTATTTCAAAGTCAATGTATACTATTGCTGTTTAGATATATTAATTTCTCAAACTAAAGAAAGATTTCAGAGCCTTTGCAACCTGAGTAATATATTCGAAATATTACAACCGGAGAAACTCCTATCTGCTTCAAGCGAAGAGATATTAAACGCTTCCGGAAAACTGTCTGCTAAATACAGTAAAGACATCTCACTTAATCTTTGTGACCAATTAATGGCTCTAAAAACATGCTTAAATTCTGAAATTAAAAAAATTTATTCCATTAAAGAACTCATTGAATTATTGCTAGTAAAATTCAATAGTCTTGCATCCAGTTTTCCCGAGGTAATCACAGCATGCTTTTTATTCTTGACCCTTCCAGTTACAACCGCAAAGGCAGAAAGAAGTTTTTCAAAATTAAAACTAATAAAAAATTACTTAAGAACTTCGATGGGACAAGAACGGCTGTCAGACCTCTCACTATTGTCCATAGAGGCAGAAACTTTAGAAAAAATAAAATCATCATCAGCCATAAATGATTTAATAAATCAGTTTGCCGAAAAAAAGGCAAGGAGAGTGAATATTTAAAATTCGATTTTTATTTGTAAAATGGGTAAATTATGTGATAAATAAATATTACTTCTCACAATATTTTTTTTCTTTGTGAAAAATCTTTACCTCCATATAAGGGCCTCCAAAAAAAATTTTATACGGGGCCCCGACAAGGCACGCTACGCCACTGATCCTTAACAATTCCAATATCTGATTTCTCGTAATAATATCGTCAAACTAATCTAACGTTCAAATAAACATTTTAAAAATATTTCACATACTAAAAACCTTTAGTAAAACCTCGAAGCTTTATTAAATCATTTGAAAACAAAAAGATAACCACGATTTGGGTTACAATGCGTACAAGCGAGGCTCCATACAGAGTCGTGACTATGTTCTTCCACCACAAGCTTCAAAGGCAACGCCTCCCGACCACTTCCCTCTACGAAAAATTGCTACGAACAATCTCCAATCAGATTTAAACTTTATTACACTATAAATAATAAATATATTCGAACGGCGATATTGATACGTAGGCCTATGAATTAAAAGCTGCGATTCCATCTGACTGTTGCAAATAAAACTAAACTCTAACTCAACAGCTTAAGGTTGATATTAAACTGCGGTTTTGGTACACATCTTAACGACGTAGAAATTAAAAAGCGTATACTAAGGTTGTATGTTACTGTTGTGATGGGTGATGTAACCGTAGTTCTTTATTCCTGTGTAAACATCGTGGACAGACGGGTGACGCTTTTATTAATGATGCCACATACAAATAGTGTGTTTAATGAGGTCTATTGACACTCATTGTTTGTACAAACACTTACCTGAGAAAATTTCTATTGTGGTGACTTGCGCGTTTGGATTGAGATGGACCTAAAAAAAAAGTCTTATATTACGAACGCTGTCGCTACTTGGTGGTAGAGCTTTGTGCAAGCACGTCTGGGTAGGTACCACCCACTCATCAGTTATTCTACCGCCAAATAACAGCACTCAGTGTAACTCTGTAGTTACACTGAGTAAGTGAGTCTGAATCTCAAAAGTAGTGCCTGTGCACTAGGGACATAACATCTTAGTTCCCGAGGTTGGTGGCACATTGACGATGTAAGGAATAGTTTAAATTTCTTACAGCTTCATTGTCTATCGGTGATGGTGACTTACCATCAGGTGGCCCAAATGCGCGTCCGCCAATCTATTCCATAAAAAAAAATGGAAGCACAATGAGAGCAGAGACTATCAATAGAGAGGGAAATACGCGCAATTTAAATTGCGCTTAAATTACTCCTCGATACATTTGCAAATGTGAATCGATAAAAAAAAAATTCAATAATTGTAACCGTTCATCCGATGTACATTTCCAGCCGCTCTTCAAGTGAGCCGCACTCACCATTCTCAAAACTATTTGCCCAGCAATTCGTGACTAATTCCAGAGCGGCTGAGTTAGAACGCGGCTATTGCACGCCGTGAATGTCATTAACGTACCTGATGCTAATCATTTATTTAAATTATGTCCTTTAAACCATTTATTGATAACTCTAAAACATTATTTACCTAATTGCTGTTTGGCGGTATAATACACAGCCTACCCTATATGGAATAGCATTACGCCGGTACCCCTAAAAGCAATACTTTATAGTTTTATACCTTTATCCGCATAAATAAATTATTACATTTATAAAGTATTTATAAAGTAAAAATTTAGACGTTTGAATGTAAAAAGTAATTAATTCATAAAAAAATACTATGAATTCTAGGTAATTAAAGGCAATAGCATACTGTTTGTTTAATAAATAGATAGATTCTTGTTTATTAATTAATTTTATTCATTTATCGCTTTTCTGGGAACGACGAATCAAATCCGGATCCGAAAAAACACTGCAATAACATATATTATCCGTATTTTGTTCTAGATATCATATAAATAAATATATAGATAAACATCGATCATTAATATCTTAATAAATATAACAGAGACTGTATAAAATATAGAATTGATCTTATCCTTTCAATAAAACGTGCTCCCATGTTTGATAAACACTAAACACAAAAACATACTATTATGAAGGGTTAGAATGCCCTTGCGCATACGCATCGACGATTAGATTGAGACCGCGCACCGGTCCGTGAGTAATGCACTGAGATCTTTTTTTATATAAACTCCTTGTAGAAATATTATTTGTCATATATGAATTATACTTAAGAGTCCACAGTTTTATGTACTCTATATACATAACAGCATGCAAATCGTGATATGCTTAAAATAATTATGATTCCTTTTTTTGCTCTTTGTAAATGTATAACAGCATTTGAAATATCAGAATTTAACTGTTAGGTAGACTTAATCTCAATTGATTGTTATTAGTATCATTAATTAAAAGAAGCTTTTCATAATTTGCTGTATGGAATACAAATGCCTTGCCTGAACCAAAAACCAGCAGTATAAGAGTTATGAACCATTTCAAGTTCAATAAGAAATAAGATTCTACGTCACATGTACCAGCAATTTAAAAAACGGCTTAACAATTATTTTTAATAACATAACGATAAAATAACATAGAATCTGTTAAATATATCTACTACACAGACTTGTAACCTAGCTACTGGTCTCTATGTATTGTTTTTAAATCGTTACAAAAATATATTAAATATTTAAAATACAGTTATTTAACCTGTTCATATTGCTTTAGAAACGCGGCCTCTTTGTGCACACAAAAGCCAGGCTACTGATATAGTGTACGAAAGCATTCTTCTCCAAATACACGCATGGCTTGCTCACTTGAGGTTTCGCCACTTGCAATAAAGCCTTACCAACCATTATACTATTGTATGTTTTTTAGCGCAACATCAAAGGCATATCGACCCTTGAAAAACTTTTGTGAGAAATATCGTTAATTACAAGACGGATTATGAGATATCGTTTAAAAGAGTTACAATGAAGGGATTAGCGTTATCGAATGTTAAAAAGATATTTAACTAATTTTTAAAACTGTAGACAGTGGCTTTTCTCATAAATATAATTCAGTATCTATTATAAGTAAGTCATTTTTTGTCTTTGTTATTCAAATGTTACGATTTGTTTAAAAAATGAGACGGCGCTAATTTAATTATATCTTAAATGTCGTTTATGAATTGAATCAATCGTTTTATGCAACTAAATTGAAACGACTAAAAACTATTTCAATGGATACGATATGTTATCGCTTCCTTAATTAATATAATTATATTGAAATCACTATTCAAGATTAATCTTTCATAAGAAGCTCGTTCGTTTTTATTTACAAGAATATTAAGCGAATGTTGTTGATAACTTTTGAATTAGTTACATATAGAATTATCAGCATTTCTATGAAAATGTGAGTGTGACCAATTAAAATTTAAAAATAAAATTTGAAATTCGAAGTACGAATATATTACAAACCGATTTAATGTTTATGAAAAAAGTAATCACATAGTCTTGAAACATAAATGTAAAAATTAATTGTATATGTTAAGGCTGTAAAGAGTTTTAAGCAAACCGTTCTTAAACGTACATAGAATAAAATCCTTTTTATATGCTTATGTAAATAAAACGTTTCCGTATTGTATATCTTAAAGACCTACGACATATAATTTACGAAAGATTTATAAATATATTTCCTTTTAAATTTTCAACGAAACTCGGAAGTTAAAAAAACAGAAGTACCTATTTATTCGACGCGATTGCCACTATCGCTAAAATAATCTGTGGCGCTGTCATTTTAGAACCCAACATTTTCAAATAGTTTTTTTCTTGTAACGGTTCCTAATCTATAATCTTTTCACGCTTAATTAGAGCTAGAATTTTTATTTGTAATACAACAGTAACCAAGACTTATTTGTACATGTATCAAAGATTTCCGATTCAAATTATGTGTAGGTAGATAATGTTGATTCTGTAGCCACTAATACAGCTACAATAAGTGTGCTTTAACGCCGGTATGAATATAGCAACGAGTAGCTACACAAATGCCCATATAAATTTAGAAATATATAGATATATATATTTTTAAATGTTTTATTGTATTATATTGTTTCCATTAGAGAAGATAATTTAAGTCCAAAACATTTATGGAAAACGATACAGAGAACATTGTATGAAATTTCGCTATTTAACCAAAAATATTTTTAAAAACATATTTGTACATACACAGCGGTCATATTTTATACATAAATATATAACAAATAAGTCACAAACTCAAATTATAATTTATATATAACATCCAAGCAAACTTTTACCTTTGAATTTTCATTTTACACAACGTAAAGCTATAACTAGTTCGACCTGTAGATTCTACCGAGAACAACCGGTCAGAAACTTTCTTACATACTTATTATTCGAAATATAGAGTTTATTCAATGTTCACGTATAAATAGTACCGATTTATACATCTTTACAAAACGTATTTCACGTTTTTACGTCGTGCAAGAACGTTTATTTTTAATGTTTTCTAAATCGATTTAGATGTTTCATTTTAAATCGTTATATTGTTTTTGTTTCGGGAAATACTTATAGCTTTAAGTGAATATTTAATAGTTCGTTTTTCTAGTGGCAAATTCAGGCTAAAAGTTTGTATTTCTCACTCAACGAAATGCATGCAAAGCCGTTGATAATCATTTATCAATCTTTATCTATCTCAATCTTTGGTATTGACAATTATGGGAGTAAGAGAATATAACAAAAAGGGAATAAAACCTCTTAATATACACAAATGTGCTAAATATCTACAGCTTATAACATTATTCATCGCAGCTGAAATTCGGTTATTATTAAATAAATTATAAAAGTAGAATTTACTCGTTCGACTAAGTCTATCGAGGTTTCAAGTTTAATAATTTAATCTAAAAATGTTGACCTCCTTGTTAAATATAGCGGTTCGTCAATATATATTTGCACTCCTAAAACGAAAGTTATCTGATAAATTTATACAGTAATTAATTATCTGTTACAACTGTCAAATTATGAAAGCCTCCTGAATTTGTCGAGTTAGAATTATTATTTATAACCCAATGTTCTAAAACCTTCTCAAGTATATGTCTTGTGTATGTGTATATGTATATCGTGTCACATTATTTATTATTGTTTACTTAAATAATATATTTAATATTTGAGTTATATATGAAACGTATATTACATAATATTTGCCATCCTCTTTCTAGGATACTTGTATATATAAACAAATATTTATGATTAATGTTAAATATTTCATTTTGACGTTTCTTTACGGTTCTAGTTAATTTTTTCCCCCTTAACTTATTATAGAAACAACAAATCAAAGATCCCTTTTTTAATATTATGCAAAAAATATATAGAATATTGATATTATCAGTGACTTCAATCTCCTTTGATTGAACGCGTATCAGGTTGATGGACGAGCTTCCGAATGCGGTGAAACTTTTATACAGTCTGTCTGTCAATCAGTCTGCACACTGATACTTGCCTTTAGATAGATTTATATCTAGTTTTAGAAGAAAAACATTTTTGAAATCACTAAACAATATCAGCGTAAAAAATAAATGAAATTGTTACGATATTAATATAAAATATTACGGAGATTCCTTCTTGTTTTGCCAAATACTTAACTAGTTGTAAACTTATTCTGAAAAATTCAAAAGAGATAGTCAATTCAAAAGAACCTTATAGATAAAGCGACAACAGATAATACCTTATTACTAAGTAAATGATCTGAAAATGAGCCTTATTTAATTTAAGGGGCATAAACGAATTTAAATAAGGTTATAATGGCTCATTTAATGAGCTTTTTAATGCTATTTAAACTTGTATCTACGTAATTACCTAGCCATAAAAATATTCACTATTGCGCAAAGCCTAAAATTATTTAGTAATTACCTTTGTGGTTAAAATTTAATTAGAACAGTAAAAAGGTTAATGAAATTTAAAAAACAGTTCGGACACAAAACACACACGAACGTAATTAGCTTTCTCCTAATTATCTTTTTATCCAATTCAATTAGGTTTTTCTTCGTCTCATTTGACATCGGAATAATTTCCAACGGAAAACAAATAAACAAATTTATTTATGTCATTACCTTTAATTAATAGCTTCTGTTTAGTAGGTTTTAATTAATTATTTATTGTGTGTGGTAATTGCATCGTATCGCTGTTATTTTTTTTTAAATCGCACTATAATAATTATTGGTTACATATAACAAAAAGCTGTGAGTGAAACTCAAATCACAATACCTACTTAATGTGCTCTTTGAAATCGGGAATTTATTAAGTACTAATATATGATAAATGATATGCAGTTTTAATGTTAATGAAGCCTATTCAAACAACATGTGTCGCCCACTCGTTTCCCATATCTCTCTTTTATTAAAAATATTTAATAATAAGCAGTTCACGTTATCAATGTTCATTCGAATTCACCAGTACCTCAAGCGTATTTGCGCAAGCGTCCTCTTAAATAAATGTTATAATTGAAATCAATTTTTATGAACTATAATCTATACAAATATAATTAATTAAAGTAACTCTTTCTATATCACGGGCATGCTGAACCGAATTATATATTTATAAGACTAGAATAAAAACCCCTGTATCATAAACGCAGCCACGGCTGACAAATATACAATATATTTAAATTCAAATTTATTGAGAACTCTAGGTGAAACGTATTAATTCACAATGATCATCACGTTTAAACAATGTTGCGGTGTTCATATGTAGGCAGCTCTATGATGTGTGATAAAAACGAATTCACGCAATTAGCCAAACGGCCTGGACATTTTATCTCTCAATCGGCACGTGTTCACTTACTCGTAATACGAAAATCGAGAATTGTTTCAACGTGACCGGGATAATTGATAGCGTATAATGAGTAAAAATATTTCGAACCATGTATGGAAATAATTGCAGTAAACTTTTTACGAGTTTCCTTCGTATTTTGACCTTTAATTGTTGTATTTACCTTATATTTCTATTTCAAAGTTGTTTTTTTTTTCGATATTTTATAAAGGAGAAGTCATCTCCACTGTAAGATGCCGAAGCGATTGCAATGTCTTATCATTCTGTACGGTATCGGTCACACCTGTGCAACAAGACAAAATAATTTCAAAAAAAATCTCCAGTTAGTTAATTTGAGTAATAAGTTCATATGTTTCTACATTACGATCGGTTCCGCATCACGTTCTGGCGCGTGTGTGTCCGACCCTTAATCGTGGGAATGGAACGTCACAATGATTAAACTCACCAATTAGCTAAGACTCTGATAACTTTCCAGTATATGTCCATATAATTATATCTGAAAAATCGATAGTAACTTCTTTAATTCGAAAGGTTTTACGTTAAGGTTTTTTTTTCTTTAATAGCATGTTGTACTTCTAACAGTTAAAATAGATCATATTTCGTCAGTAGTTCGTTGCAATAAAAAATGGAAAGTTAAAAAAGTATACAAGTGAAAACACAAAACAGAACCCTTTACGCTTGAAGAGTCGGCGCCCGCAGGTAGCTCCGCGTCAAGTACCAGATAAGCCCTTGTACGATCCGCCGCCTGCGCCTGACCGCCTACGAGACGTGTCGCCAAATCTTGTTTTTATCATCTAATACTATTTTGCACTTCAACTATTTTTTACTCATATTGAAAAAAATATTTCAAAACGTTGATACATATTTTCATAAAAATATTAAACGAGTGATCTATTATTATGCAAAGTAACGAATAAATATATACCATACAAAATGATAACTAAAAAAACACAAATAATTTTATTAATAATAATAAAAAACCTAGGCTTGATGTCAAAAATCCTTCATCCTTTCAAATGCTATGTTAAGAAAATTTAAAAGCTCATCAAATCAAAAACATATAAAGTTTTAAAGTAAAAAAGTAAACGATGCATTCAAAACTAATAAACTTATTGTAATAAATTTTTACATAACATTTTTTTATAATTAATGAGCTTCCATTATTTTAACAACCGTGGTGCAGTGCATATTATTTATAATAATCGTTGGTTGTTGCCTTTAAGCTTACTTTAATGATATTTTTTTTATTTATTATTTCAATTTTAAGTACTTATACCAACATATAAGTAATGTATGTGGGAAAATAAACATCTCGTATGTTTTTCTTTTGACTAGTACGTACCAATTACATATATATGTAACGCCACATGTATACTATGTAATGGCACAAATTAATTAAATATGATTAATTACGTATAGATTTTTTAATTGTACCTACTAGCATGCTAGTTCTTACTTTTAAATAAATATTTTAGATCTTTGTGTTTCAATGGTTCAATATTTAGTTATTAATATTAATTTATTTACATAGCGAGATTAATTTGCCATTTATAGACAAAAAAAATTTAGCCACGTAGGCAAAATTAAGGTATTTATAATTATGATTCACTTCGGCGCCCAAGCGCATATTGGTAGTCTAGTAGGGTTGCCTGTATGGATCATCCGCAATTTACTGAAGCCATTAAACAACATTATGAGAATATAATATTAATGAAATAATTCTTTCACAGATGGTACTAACATCCATGCACAAGTACCGACCGCGCGTGTTGGTCGTGCGCGCTCGTGACGCTGCGGCGCTGGCCTGGGGCGCGCCGCACGCCTCATTTTCATTCCCTGAGACTGAATTCATAGCCGTCACTGCCTACCAGGTAAATATTATAAGTTTTAAAAAAATTGTATAAACTAAACGGCGATAAACTCTTATAAATGTAGATTTTGGTTATATGCAATTACATTTTTGTCGTATGTCGCATTGTATTATTTTATGTAGGTAGACTTTTATTATTATCTTCACTCTCTAACATTTATTAGATATCCTAATAAATGTTAGAGTATCGGTTAGGTGATCTTTCAAATACACAAATTTTAACACAAATGTGCGAAATACATAACTAACAATCTAAAAGTAGATACACTAGAGATTTAAATTATTATGTATCTAAAAATACGATTTCAAATAGTTTAAAACTTTAATTTAAATCTCAAATCGAGAAACAAATGCATTTTTAGTAAAAATAGAAATTCAAACGTACCACGTAACATAACAAAGAAAAAAATCCAATCATAAAGTATTTGATAATTGTTATAATATTTAATATCGTAAGTATTTCGTACAGGGTTCAAACGAAAAGTATTTGGAATTTTGGATAAGTATTTATAATTCTTAACAAAAACAGAATATATAGAATAATAAGCTGATAATATTATATTCGAATACCAGATAAAAAGTATTAATCAGGATAGATTGTAACTTGTAACATTTTTTCCAAACAAAAAATAATAAATAATTTCTCATATAACATGTTCAATTACGTCGTTTTGTAATCCGCAAAAAGATCATATAATCATTTTATTACGGCGTATTTATACGTTAATTATATTGTTAGGATGCTATCGGCGTGGCTTAATCACAGGTGTTATAATAACAAGGTATTTTTCCCTCAACGGAGTTCCCTATATGATACAATCTTTAACTATTCCAAGAAATCGAGCTACGTTTCCATGAAGACGTAACGATTCGCACTTATGAGTACGACCCGATTTTTTTTCGAGTCAAAGGCGCCAATGCTTTTACACTACACGACGGGAAAAAAATCCAAGATTGCCATGGCGACGAGCGGTCATTTGTGCTAACAAAACAAAAGTATCTAATTGAAAACCTTGACGGTCCGTTTGCTGAGTAGTTCCGTATTGTTTTAAAAAAATGCGAGATTTGATGATTCAGAGACACTTAGTCATATTTAGAGTTGACACCAAACTATGGATTGGCAAATATTTGTCGGATATAAAGTTTAAATATCGAGTTGAATGTATGTATAGGCATCTATTGTATATATTGTACTTGTAAGTACATACAGACTTTAATAAGATTTATCAAATCTGTCTCCAATGTAACAGATACCGTAAAGACACCGAGCCCTCCCGCTGTTTTGTTTTCTTATACCGAGCTCTTTCCCTTGACGCTCAGCGCAGCGTGTCATTTTCTTGCATAATCCATCGTTCAGTAATTAGGTCGCGGCGGCTGCTTTACTCCGGCGGTATGTTTAATGTTGACTGCAGCGAGACGCGAACAGCTTCTCGCGTCCATTTACAATTACGGCGACCGGTCGCTTTGTAGGATAATCCGGGAATTGTCCACATAACGGGACCTCGTTGTGGACAAAGACTGGCGGCGTATCGTTGCGCATTATGCCCGCCCAAACGAATACATGGCGGCTAACGTATTGTTACGAATTACCATCGAATTAGAAAATCCTCTTTTGCAGTAGCCGACGCTTATTTAAAAGCGTAACTAGGTGGCAGACCGATGCGATTATTACAAAGGAATCTACCGTGCCACACAAATACTTATGAAAGATTTAAACACGATCAATCATTATGTCTAGACAGGACTTTCGCATGTTTGTAAATCTCTAGTCAATATTTTGTATGCTTACTTTCGATAACAAAATTTACTCGGATCCTAATTACACATCCCTAAAAAGTCGGCGACGAGACAGTCGCTAATATGTGGAACGCAAAACGTAAAAGTAACTGCAAGTTTGTGACGTGACGTCACAGCCGACAGGGCGGAGCTGGGGCGGCGTCTGGCACATCTCAAGCACTCGCTTAAACTAACCGACCGACTCGACAAGTCCTCAAGAGTGAGCTTACGGCATGCTTTTAGCAAACGTTCCTATAGCGGAAAGTTATCAGTTATCTCGTTCTGCGTTAAATAAACGGCACCCGCCGGCGCCGCCTTATCAGCTCATGTAAACAGCCATTTACAAGTGACCTGACGTATCACGGCGGGTCTATTTGCCATCGGATTTTGCTAGACAATCTAAGTTACCAGTCGCATAATGTGCAGATATCGATGTTGCTTTTTATCAGTTCTCTAGCAGCAATTTTTAAACGAGTGACGGTTAGGCTGTTATTAAAATTTGTTCACAATTAAGTAGAGATAATTATTTTAAATATCATATTACGTTTTACGGGTAGTTAGAAAGCTAGCATGCTGGCGCCGTGTTTTGGTAGCGTTGCTGGCTGTCGCCGGCAGTCGCGCGACGGGCGGGCGACGGCGATACGCATACATGGCATGCTAATTGGCCTGTCGCCAAGCTTACACCGCCACATGTGCAACAATTATCCCTTACAAGCTATTAGACGACGGAGATGTATGCGGAAACGGATGTTTAAATTGCATTCTCAATAAGATAAGAAAGTTCCTCGTAAACCGCTTTAAAGAACATGATTGGTTGGACTTATCATATTATTAAGAAAATAAAACGGTTTAATGCTTTTATAAAGTTTAATATTATCATGAAACAACTATAAAATATTAAAATCCAAATCCAATAGAAAATAGGCAAAATTGCTTATGACTACGTGACGTAGGCGGGTAAGGTGGTCTCACGAATAGGTATAATCAAAGTGAAATAAAAATATTCGGGCCAAATAGAATAATTAAAATAATGCTAGAATCGTGACGGTATGCGAGAATGTGAGGAACCGACCGATCGATCTTAATTTTTCATGCCGACCGTCTCAATAATAACTCAATCAAATTTAAACACAATTATATTATTACTAAAATTGAAACAAATTTTATTATAACAATTATTGTTTTTTGTTCACAGAACGACCGGATAACGAAGTTGAAAATCGATAATAATCCCTTCGCAAAAGGTTTCCGCGCGTGCGGTCAATCAAAATGCAAAAGGAAGAACGTTGAGCCAGAAAACGGTAGCACAGACGCCCAGAACGAGTCCTCGGACGCAAAACGCCCTTGTTCCGATGCTGCGTCTTCCTGTTCAGAGGAGGGAAGCCTGCGTTCATCTTCACCACGGTCGCCACCGCTGGTCGAGTCACCAGCCCCACTTGTCGCTTCGCCAGAGAACATAACCCCCCCTGAACATCCGACATTCTACCCACCAGAACTACCATACATGCACCCCCTTCATATGCCAATGCCTTTAGGGATGTGGCCCACGAATACTATCCCCGGTGGTTTCTTGGGATCCTCGTGGAGTTCAGTCCCCCCACCGCCCCCCAGTATTCCGACGCCCTCAAACCCGCCGGCACCTTGTCGACGTATTAAAAGCTTTACAATCAGCGCCCTTCTCGGTGAAGGCTGATGACAGTAAAATGTAAAAAACGACGGGCATTATTCGCAATATTTACATTGATTTGTAAATATATTTAGATAGTTATTATTTTGATGTTACGAGTACTCCCTAAACCTACCTCGAAAACTTAAAACGATAAGGGTCGATATATTTTGTATGTGATAAAAGTGCCTTAAGCAAACTTAAGTAGATTAAGAAAAAGATATACTGATACGAGATAAATATATGTCATATATCATCGTCATTGCTAGACGATTGGTATAAGTTTCGAATAATTTATATAAGTTTTATTTTTAAGTTTCGTGTACATAATGTACATAGCAAAATGTTTGTTTTATATGTTAGGAAGTTAATAAACTTTTTAGAGAAAACATGTTTACTTTTTTTATTTTAAAATAACCCGTGACCAACGTACCTACTTTATTAACAAAGTTAATTACAAAGTCATTTTTTTTGGTAATGAAAAGTTAGATAATGAGTACCCTTCCTTGTAAAAGGTACTATTTACATTATGTTTATACAATATAAATGACCTAGATCACTTTTTGGTACCATCGGTGTCATCTCAAGCTAAGCTGGGAACATACCTACATGAATTTGAGGCCTTTTTGCTAGATATTTACTAAAATTAAAAATCTAGAAAAATATTTAACTAAATAAAATAGAAACAATTAATTTCAAATTTTAGAAAATCGGCCACCATTTAGAATTAATTCGCTTAAAAATTTTTAGGAATCCCCATTGGTTGTACTGTCATGTTATGGCCTATTATTTTTAATTATGAAAAGCTGAGTTAGTTATTACTTACAAATATGCTTATACCAAAAAGATACATAGCAAGCAACGTGAGCGGAAACCTGTGAGAGAAGTTCTTCGGAGACCCCTCGGAACGTGGCTCGTGTATGTGTGCCCTTAAAGAAAAGAAAGAAAGGGTAAAGATTGTAATGGGTACTATATGTATACTAGTTTTTGAATACGGATATTCATTTCACTCAACTCATATACCAGATTTGGGCAACAGGTAGCAGCTAAATTTAAATTTTGCGAGTGTTTGTGAAAATTATGAAGCATTAACTTGATAAATTTGAACGCGTGTGTTATACCTACGCTCTAAATATTACAGATATTACAATTTTCCAACACAGTTATAATAATTATTCAAGGATTTATGATGGCAACGAATTCTTGGATAATTTTTTGTCGGGTTGTGATGATTTTTAAACAAAACAAATTTGCTATATTGATGCTAAATATTATATTCCTGAAAATGGATTTTAACTTTCTTTTTTTTAAAAGAGGTTCTATTTTTGTAATACTATTTTTTGCTTGACAATATCCAGTATAGTATTGTTGAAGGATATTCTTGGACCTGATGATTCCACCCCATCTGCCTAAAATATAACAAGTTATTCAATTTGATAAACTAGACCGATACACAGACCATACAAAAGTAACACAATACCAAATTCTTGTAAACAATTGGAATTATAAGAATTCCATTGATTAAAACTTAATTTTTGAATATATCGTATAGGTATTAGGTAGGTACTTATCTATTTATCTAGGTCCATACTTTTGATATAGATAATAGTAAACTGTTTCTATATAAATAGAACGAACTTATACATTATATTACATCGTTCTTGAAATCCAAGATCTCAATTTCCAAGTAAGACTTTTTAATCAATCCAGTAAAAAACATTGGGGCACTCTCGGAATTCAAACGTAACTTAGAATCGGATGATTCTATCCACTACTCTGATTACTTACAACATACTTTTTGTGGTGTTCCAATTTTCATGAACGTAGTGATAATGTAGTGTATGTTTCTAGCAGTGAATATTTTTGAATTGGATCATTAGCTCCCGACTTCCCCCTTCATATAAACAAACTAATTTCACAAAAAATGAGGTACTTACCAGAATCCCAGTTATTGGCGATTCTTAGTTCTTAGTCCTTACTGCACTAGTCGTGAACTCAAGACACAGTTATTGTTATTAATAATTTTTAACTTATATGATATGGTGCCAAATATCTTGCTATGTAGATATTATATATTCCAATATTTTGAGATACATATCGTACCTATAAATTGCAAATTGCTGCTTATTTGGACGTGGAAATAAAAAAATGCGACAATCACTTCGTACTCGTTCGACTCTTAATTACAATATTACTATTTTCGTAATAGGTCCTAAGTATATTTGTTTCTTTCGTGCGTTTATTTATTCATGCACTAAATATTGAGGACATATTCAGACAAAATTGTATGTATGGATGATAATTTAGACTATTGTCAAATCCTCATATACCCATAGGTATATTTTATTGTTAATAAAGATAAATAAATATTTTAACAGAAAGAAAAATCGACGTCCTACAAAACACTATTTCAAAACAATTTATTATGCACAAACAAGTAAAAAAAATTATGTATTCAAAATATTTTTTAAAGTTCTCTTAATTGAATCTCTAAAGTAAATGAAATGAAAAATATTAACTGTTTAAAAGTCGATTTATGATACTATAATGTAGTAACAATTATTATTATATTTGGAGTCGGTGTCAGCCAAGAAAACCCTACAATATATCTAGCAAGAAATACGATATGTAATAGGTACCCAAGATATGTAGTCACATATCTATCATCGGACAAGTTTAATGTGACGATGACAGGGTACCAATTTAGGCCACGGAAAACATTCTCAACGAACACTACTAGGACTAAAGTTCATAAATAATTCAAGGAATGGAAAATAATTCTACATTAATGGAAAATCAGGCGCTGGACAGGAGGCTACATGCTTTCCGAGGTACGAGAATACGCAACACCTGCTCCAGACTCTGGGATTTAGCATCCCTTCATTTTTGAGAAACCCGATAACTTTTTGTTGGACTACATTTGAACCCATAACTTTGAAATGTATGGCCTATGAATATGTATATATTATATATATAATAAAAATAATCTCACTTGTAATGTTTTTCCAAGTCAAAATAAAACTACTTTCCAAAAATAAAAATAAACTATTTTAGGCCGTTTTAATTGATTTAGAAAAATAATACTGCTCATAATATCATGAAATTAAATTATTGATGGTATTGATAAACACATTCCAATAACATAACCAAGGCTTAAGAACGTTCAGCGCCATCTATTAGGATAAGGAGTAAATTGTAGGAAGAGGAATTGCCCATAAGCAACCAGGGACATTGACACTCAGAAAAAAATATTGAACACTGCCCAAGTTTTTAATTATACCATTTCAGTCGTCAAGCTAAAATAAACATACACTACAAATTTGGCTAGAGAACATTATTGTTTATTTCCACCATTAAAAGGAGTATTCATAATTTATTCACATAATAAATACTCCAAAATTAGAGTTAAATAAAAAAATGAAAAAGTATTGATTATTTTTTTAAACTATCTGTGGCGTATCGAGATACAAAGATTAAAAATTAAGTAACGACTATTTACAGCTCATATTATTTAGTAGTAAACGGACGTGCTGCGAAAGCGATCCTTCAGCCTCTCCGTTTCTGTGCTGATGGCGACCATTGCATGGTTTTTAGTGAGTACAATCTCACACAACCCGACATTCCCCCAGGAGTCGGGTATCTATGAATATTTCCCCAACGAAAAAAAAAGGATTCGTCGCCCGCGGCTCCCCTCGGCTTTAATTAGTCTAGGAATCCTAGACAATACCAAGAGTTTTTGAGTTTTTTAGGACACTACTATCCTAGACAGTGTTGGGCAAATTTTAGTTGCAAGAACAATTAAAGATTAACAACTAATTAATTGTTAATTGTTACTAATACAGTTAACAATTAATCAATTGTAATTGTGGAAAATCACAACTAACAATTAATTAATTGTTAACTGTATTAGTAACAATTAACAATTAATTAATTTTTAATTGTTTTGTTAATTTTAATTAAAAAATAACAATTAAAAATACTGCTATAATATAAAGCTGGTATATATAAATATACAATATACCCGTGTGGTTCCGGGTAGTAGAATAGTGCCCCCATCTTTTCATGTAGTTAAATAAATATGTTAGCAACAAATAAAAGACTTGAACGAAGACGACGACTTGAAATGTTTTTGTTTTACACCTACGCTGCGGAAATATTGATCAGTGCAACTTTATATTATATAATATAAAAATGAACACTTTTTTTTCTGTGGAAAGAGAGATTTAGAAAAAATAAGCTATACTTAAGAGCCTTTGACCACATTTTTATTCGTCAGAAGTCTAATACTTATAGCTTAATTTTCCTAAATCTTTACTAATTTCATTTTGATATATAAAGTTAATTGTTAGTTTTAATTGTTTTATAAAACAATTAAAAAAGTTAATTGCAATTATTTTAATTGTAAGTTGCAATTGACATACGTTAATCAAATTAATTTAATTGCAAGGTGCAATTAAAAGTGTAATTGCGATTAATTTAATTGTAATTAATTTAATTGCAATTACTTTTTTAGTCAATTAATAAAATAATTGACAATTGCTTGATTAATGCCCAACACTGATCCTAGACTAGGATAGTATTGTGTCATAGACTAAGAACTCTGAATAAAAAAATTACATTTTTTGTATGATTTTATTTTATCACTAAAGTGAATGTTATACAATTATGTGACACTGATACAACAAGAAAATATAATATGATTTGTCTGATACTCTCAGATCGAGAAACTACCAATAGAAAAGTATTAACAGCTTGGTACATTCATAGGTCAATTTGACTAAATATAAAGTTGAACATTAGTCATGATTGGTGTTCTAGATAAGACACAACATTAATTTTATATATTTCTTTACATAAACACATTGAATTGAATTTTTATTACTAATAAATCTATAATTTTATTTATCTACTAACAATAATTATTTTGAACAGGGCCATCTATACACTACTTATATAAAAAGAAAATAACAATAGGTCAGAACAAATAAATTACATAGGGTAATTTCAAATGAGATTAAAATATTGTAAACTAAACAATAGCTGAATAAGAGGCAGTTGAAATTTTTTGAACACAGTAAATATTTGAGGATATATGACAAATTTGTTTAAAATTGAAGAGAATTACAGCTTAATTTATAAAAAACCAAATATTTCGGTACCTGTTTAAGATCTTAATTATTTCTTTATGATTGGATTTATGTCAAAAAAATATTGCATAAATTAATAAAGCGGATTAGGTTTAATCCAAAATTAATTTATTTCTCTTACAAAATGATGACTATCATTTTTATAATTACTGAAACTGTGTATTATTTGTATATGGTTTTGGTCCAGGCAGTAAAAAATAGTTACAAGATATAGATAGCCCAAAATATTTAAGTGAAGCAACATGTATTTTCTAAATGCATATGGAATACAAACAAAGGCTACAATACGATAAGAAGTTTGTGCCTCTCTCTACAGTCACCAATACAAAGGTAAAGAGCAAAAAGACAGAATTGACAAAATTACTTATAACATTGTGTTGTTAGGCCTTTTAGGATATTATTAGGTGTGTGGCATATTTGTAGCTCTTTACATGGTTTCATTTAAATGCAAAGCAAATTTAATACCAAATTGATTTACAAAGTATTATTGAGCAGAATGTAATGTATGTTTGGTATGGATATGTTGATACAAATTAAAAATATGTTGATAGTTTTGCTTATTATTTTAAGCATTTTGCAATGAAATGGAATATGTAAATGGGTATCATCTTAAGTTCAGGTCATACAATTCTGTGTTTATGGCCTTAAGCCTTAAAGTTAAAACCATTGTGTTTATTTTAACTGAAATATGAACTATCCAGCTACCAGATTTTGTAACTCGGCTGTTATCTCGGTGGCATCCACTGTGGGTTTGGAGTTGGTGATAGGTACACTGGATTCTCTGTTACAAGCCTTTTTATGGACAAACCAATGAAGGCGTTGACATTCCCGATCACAGTACTGTACTGTTTTACATTTAGAACACTTCTTAGCTGGTTTCTCTTCACCACAAGTACTACAATAAGGAATAGCATCTACAAATCCTCTCTGGCCATTTATGGTACAGTTGATGACTGTTAAAGCCGGAGGAGGATCCTTGCTTGTTAATGAGCTCACCATTTGGTGGAATGTTGTACATTCTCTGTAAGGAAACTCACGGACACAATCTTTGAGGAATGAATCCATCAGATCTAATGAAACACCATCTTTACCAGGTTTCAAAAGCTTTTTAGCAAAAACTTCGACAATATCATGTTTCTTATCTTCCTTGTTCTCAGTACTAGGTTTCTGCTTATCTCTTATATTGTTTAATTCTTTTAAAATGTAAGCAAGGTAATGATACTTAAATGCCATCACTTCATTTGTGTCGCTTCCTCTGGTCATTTCTTTTTTACAAAGCATCTCGAGAACTTTACTTACTTTCTCTGCATTGTCTAATAAAGCTGGCAAATGTTGTAGGTTCAGAGCCAACCTAACTGGATGAATATTTACACCAAGGACGAATTTATGGAGAGGTTCAACTAGGAATGGTTGCAGGTATGGTTCGGTTTGTTGCCCTTGAGACATTGAGTAGTAGGAAATTTCACTAGTCGGTATATAGTTGTTAATTGTAGCCACAGTGTGGTGGTTACCAACGAAAGCTGCCATTTGAGAGGCAGTGCGGCCCACGGAGTTGGTTGCCGTTGGTTTAGCTCCAGCATCTAACAGCAACTTACAAACCTCTGAATTCCCAGACAGAGCACCGAAATGCAATGCGGTATAATTGTATTCATGTTTACCAGAGTTTACGTCCGCACCCTGTAATTACAACATTAAACCATGAATACTAAAAGAAACTCGATGACAAATGACCTACTAAAACCGATAAAAGTAATTAACTTACCCTATCAAGCAGTAATTGCACCATGTCTTTACTACCCTTATAAGCGGCGTGCTGAAGTGCCGTCATACCATTTTCGTCAAAGAAATCGACGCTGCCCTTATGTTGAGCGAGGATATTCTTAAATTCGGTCAGGTCACCTTGCGCTATCGTATTAAATATAGTTTTCTCGGGTAGAGCTGATTCGTCAGATTTATTGTCCATAGTGGATTACAATTTTATCTTACAGAAGGAATTAATATAAATCTTATAACAATTAGAATTAATATAAAACACGCTGTCAAATTCAATATTAATCAGATAGCGACTGCGAGTGTCAGAGAATAAATTGTCAGTTGAGTAATGTCACTTAACAAATTAATGAATAACAGATGATAATATTATACATGTTGTTTATGTTTGGTACTAAGACAACTTGTTCATTTCGACTAGATTCTTATATATAATAAATACAATTAATGCGTGTAACTTTCCTTTAAAATATAAGCAGTGAAATCGTATGTATAAATATCTCTTAATTGATTAGAGACATCTAAAGTTTTAAAATGAAACAAACGCATACTCGCTTTCATCGTGCTTTTCTGTACAAAGTATAGAT
The DNA here is from genome assembly GCF_905220365.1 of Vanessa cardui. Taxonomy (NCBI): domain Eukaryota; kingdom Metazoa; phylum Arthropoda; class Insecta; order Lepidoptera; family Nymphalidae; genus Vanessa; species Vanessa cardui. The sequence goes on along the minus strand of NC_061133.1, from coordinate 11,498,402 downwards.
GGCGTCCTCAAGGAGTATACAACCTGGTCGAGGATGATATGATTTACTCACAGATTCTAAACAATCTAACTTGAATCTTTTACTCCAGAGTCTCCAGATAAATACTCGACGAAAAATAATTTAGTACTGAGAAAAACAAAAAAATCTTATTTTTTCGTCCAGTTATCAGGATCTAAGGCTTAAACAGATTTCCGAAATTTAACAAAAAAAAAAATTTTAATATTCTTATTCTACGACATGATTGTTGGTTCTAAGTCGATAAGACTTGAAGTTCCTTCTGTTATTTATTTCGAATACAAAATAATTACATTATTAAGATTTCAGCAAAGTTTTGGGAAGGTAGTAAAGTGTAACACATAAAACACCAATAAAACTCGACGCACGTCAATAATTATCATATTATTTGCCAAAATCTTCAATAACTATAATAATATTTTTGACAATTTAAACGAAACTTTACTCATTTATGTGGCTAAACCTGCCTCTTCAATCATCAGTAAAAATACGTTTGAGTAGTTTTGGAGCTTATCACGTTCCGACGTAATAGAACTAATTTTATAATTTTAAGTATAATTCAATGAGGTTATGGAAGTAATAAAAGGATTTACCAATAGGCTACTTAGCCTATTGGTAAATCCGCCACTGCAGCGGCAGCCCAAATTTGTTATTATTTTACAGAAATTAAAAAAAAAAATTATAACTATATACGTACACATTACGTCCGTAATCCGTATACTCGTCACTACATACCGGGTTGGAAAAATAATATAGTAACTGACAGAAAAATCACCTAGTTTACAATATATATTAATAACTGAAAAAAACTGATGTATTGAGAACGATAGAAAACAAATCATAAATGTTGCCAAAAAGAGTAGGGGCGGCAAAAATTGAATAGCTTACTAGCCTACTAACGA